>NC_080069.1:95225125-95527148 GCF_949987535.1 Balaenoptera acutorostrata
GAGATTATCGTACTAAGTGAAGTAAGCCAAACAAAGACAAATATCATATATCACTTTTATGTGGAATCTAAAAATAAAGATACAAATGAACTTATTTACAAAACAGAAATAGACCCCAAAACAAACTTATTGTTACCAAGTTTCCCAAAGGGGAAAGGGGGGGCAATAAATTAGAAGTTTGAGATTAACATATACACACTACTATATATAAAATAGATAACCAACAAGGACCTACCATATAGCACAGGGAACTATACTAATTATTTAATAACCTATATGGGAAAAGAATATGAAAATATATATATATATGCATAACTGAATCACTTTGATTTACACCTGAAACTAACACACTGTAAATCAACTATACTTCAATAAAAATTTAAGAAAAACAAAAAATAAAAAGCTTTCACATAGCAAAAGAATGATCAACACAACAAACAAGCAACCTATTGAAAGCAAGGTATTTGCAAATTATATGTCCAATAAGGGGTTAATATCCAAAATATATAAAGAACTCAAATAACTCAATATCAAAAAAAAAACCTGATTAAAAAATGGGCAGAAGCCTTGAATAGACATTTTTCCCAAGAAGACATACAGATGGCCAACAAGCACATGAAAAGATGCTCAATATCATAATCATCAGGAAAATGCAAACCAAACCCACAGTGATATATCACCTCACACCCATCAGAATGGCCATTTTCAAAAAGACAGAAAATAACAAGTTTGGTGACAATGTGGAGAAAAGGGAACTTTCCTGTACTGTTGGTGGGAATGTAAATTTGTCCAACCACTATGGGAAACACTATGGAGCTTCCTCAAAACACTACCATGTGATCCAGCAATAACACTTCTGGGTATCTTTCTGAATAAAATGAAAACACTAATTTGAAAAGATATATACACCCCAGTGTTCACTGCAGCATTATTTACAGCAGCTAAGATATGGAAGAAACCTAACTGTCCACTGATAGATGAATGGATAAAGGAGATGTGGTATAAATATATACAATGGAATATTATTACTCAGCCATAAAAAATAAAATCTTGCTATTTCTGACAACATGGAGGGACCCAGAGGGTATTATTCAAAGTGAAATAATTCAGAGAAAGACAAATCTGTATGATTTCACTTACATGTGTGATCTAAAAAACAAAACAATTAGACAAACATAACAAAACAGAAACAGACTCATAGATACAGAGAACCACCTGGTGGTTACCAGTGGGGAGGGGTGGAATGGGTGAAATAGGGGAAGGGGATTAACAGGTACAAACTTCCAGTTATAAAATAAGCAATTCATGGAGATATAATGTACATCATAGGAATATAGTCAATAATATTATAACAACTTTGTATAGTTATTAGACTTATTGTGGTGATCATTCCATAATGTATAAAAATATCGAATCACTATGTGGTATGCCTGAAATTAATATAATATTGTAAGTCAATTACACTTCAATAAAAATAAACTCTAAATATATATTTTACTTAGCATAATACCCTCTAGGTCCCTCAATTTTGTCACAATTTAAGAGTTTTGACATATGTATACACATGTGAAATCATCACCACAATTAAGATAATAACCATACACCATCTCTAAAAGCTTCACCCTGTTCATTTGCAATTCTTCTTTTCTTCCCCTCCCTCTCCTCTCCAGGTAACAAACACTTTGCTTTCTGTTATTATGGATTACTTTGCATTTTCTAGAGTTTTATATAAATGAAATTATGTATTATTTTCTGTCTAGTTTCTCTAACACAGCATAGTAATTTTGAGATTCATTCATGTTGTTCATACTTTATTGTTTTCTATTGCTGAATAATGGTATTCTATTGTATGACTATCACAATTTGTTTGTACTACTGAAGCTTCTAAATAATAGCTTCTAAATAAACTGCCAAACTGTTTTCCAAACTGGTTATACTGCTTTAGATTCCCAGCAGCAGTATGTAAGCATTCCAGTTGTGTCAGGTCCTTGCTAACACTTGTAAGATATATGTAGTGTATGGGTAGTGGCATTTCATTTCGGTTTTAATTTTGCATTTCCCAAATAGTGATGAAGTTGAGCATTTTTCATAGACTTATTGGCCATCCCTGTATCTTTCATAGGAAGTTATTTGTTCAACTTTTTGTGCCCATTTAAAAAAAAAATTGAGTTGAGGATATATTTTAAATATAAGTCCTTTGTTGGATATATGTTTCACAAGTATTTTCTCCCAGTCCTTGGCTTGCCTTATCTTTCTAACAGTGTTTTTTTTGAAGAGCAAAACTTGTTGTTTGTTTGTTTGCTTGTTTGGTTGTTTTTATTAAGTCCAATTTATTTAAATTTCTATTTTATAGTTTGTGCTTTTGCATCATACATCCTCTGCCAAAACTATGGTAACATTTTTCCTGTTTTCTTCTAGATGTTTTATCATTTTAGCTTTTGATTTGATCCATTAAAAAATTCATTTTTTGTATATGATATGGTATGGATTGAGGAACCTCCTTTTCTCCCCCACATGTGGCTATTCGATTGTTCCAATGCCATTTTTCCTTACCCACTTAAATTGCCTTTCCTCCTGGCTTTTGGTTAGTTTCCTCACAGTGATGTATTCATATAGATGAAGATTCATGGGAAACTCTCCTGAGCTCACTCTCTTCTGTTCAGTTCTTTTTTCTACAAGTAGTTCTGTCCTTTCTGTTACTCTGCCAAGCAAACTGAGGCCATTTCGTCCACCCCAAATTTTTAACACTTTTCTCATTTCAAGGAGACTGCCAGGTTCTATCTGGGTTCCCTTTCCCTGCACTGCATGCCAGAAACTCTCCAGGAAGTAAGCTGAGGCAGTGATGGGGCTCACCTGATTTGTGTCTTTCTCACAGGAGTCACTGTTCTGCACTGCCTTATGTGCAGCTGTCTGAACATTATGGTTCCCCATATTTTGTCTAGTTTTTTAGAAGAGTCATTGTTACTCTATTATGGCTGGAAACAGAAGTGACCTAAAGACCACATTTATGATCAAATATGCTTTGTCCTTAATTTAAAGACAATAATTTGACACACTTTAAAATTCTTCCATTGATTACTAACCAGTTTTGTTTTTTAAGTTATGAGTCTGATTTGGTAATCAATTTCTTTTTCTACAAGTATTTGAGTATGTTCATATTTATTAGTATGGAGTTATTTATATTCTCTTACTTTTAAATAGCTACTAAATCTCTAGTTAAACTGCTACTCTCATTCCTAATTTTGAATTTTTGTGTTTTTCTTTTTTCTTATCATCTTTGATGGATTAAACAGGTGAGAGGCTACCCTATGCTACTGGTTTTCTTGAAGGTAGAAGAACTCTTAGCTAACTGTATCCACTATAGTTCTTTTTATTCTTTAACTTTTTATCTTTATTTAACTTCTTTTATTTTCAACTTACTTTTTGCTTGTTTTATTTTCCCCTTCTTGATACCTTAAACTGTATGCTGAAATTCAAGTTCTTTTTTCTTTCTTATTAATAATAAAAGCATCCTCTACAGCTACAATCTTCCTGTTTTGGTATTTATTGTTATTATTACTAATTTCTAATAATCTGTGTACTTTTGATTTACTGTTTAATGACACTTATTTACAAATGGTATACTTTTTTTTAAAAAGAGTTTTCACCAACATATTTCATCCGTTCTCAAATGTCAATAATTGTAAGATGCACTATCAATTTAATTATGGATATTTTGTAGGAAAAATATTGATAATAAATGTGATTCATAATCTAGGTTTGAATCTAATTCTTCTTACATTCCCTGACTGAAGAGTCTTTTGAGTCCCCTATGAGACTTTTATCAGGGCTATGCATATTATCACATAAGAATAAGATTTCCCTAAATCATGACATTGAACAGGCAATCTTCTTTACACAAAATATTTTCTTCATTTCAATGCTATATTAGTATAATATTTCAAAAGACATTTTAAAGTGAAATTAAGGTATTCAAATTTAAGTGGTTTTAAATCCACATGCATGTATTGCTAATTTAACATCAGAAATGTATCTACTATATTGGAAGAGCCAGTGTACTCAAGGGTACAATCAAAACAATTTTATATTTTTATGCATCCCTTTCACCTCTTCAAATCATTCTCTAGAAGAGTATTATACCCTACCTCTTCAATAAAATCTAAGGCAAGCCCCATGCCTTTTAAATCTACTTTTAGGCAATTAAAAATACTTCTATTGACAAAATGCTTAGTTCACAAAAAACCATTCTGAAGAGATAAAATTGTCATTATATATAGATGACATGATACTCTATATAGAAAACCCTATACTCTCTCTATATAGAAAACCCTTTCTATACTCTATATAGAAAACCCTGTCATTATATACAGATGACATGATACTCTATATAGAAAACCCTCCACACAAAAACTTCTAGAACTGATAAACGAATTCAGCAAGCTAGCAGAATACAAGATTAACATACAGAAATCAGTTGCATTTCTTTATACTAACAATGAAATATCAGAAAGGGAATGTAAATAAAACAAGCCCTTTTAAAATTACATTTAAAAAAATACTTAGGAATAAACCTGACCAAGGAGGTGAAAGACATATGCTGGGAACTATAAAACATTAATAAAGGAAACTGAAGATGATTCAAAGAAATGGGAAGATATTCCACGCTCTTGGATTGGAAGAATTAATATTGTTAAAATGGCCTTACTACTGAAAGCAATCTACAGATTTAATGTGATCCCTATCAAATTATCCAGAACTAGAACAAATAATCCTAAAATATATATGGAACCATAAAAGACCCAGAATTTCCAAAGCAACCCTGAGGAAAAAGAACAAAGCAGGAGGTATATAACTCTCCCAGACTGCAGACAATACTACAAAGCTATAGTAATCAAAACAGCATGGTACTGGCACAAAAACAGATATGTAGATTAATGGAACAGAATAGAGAGCCCAAAAATAAACCCACACATTAGTCTTTTAGTCAGTTAGTCTTCAACAAAGGAGGCAAGAATATACAATGGAGAAAAGATAGTCCCTTCAGCAAGTGGTGTTGGGAAAGTTGGACAGCTGCATGTAAATCAATGAAGTTAGAACACACCCTCAAACCATACACAAAAATAAACTCAAAATGGCTTAAAGACTTACATATAATACATGACACCTTAAAAGTCCTAGAAGAACATAAGCAAAACATTCTCTGACACAAATTGGTACCAAAGTTTTCTTAGGTCAATCTCCCAAGGCAATAGAAATTAAAGCAAAAATAAGCAAGTGGGACCCAATCACACTTATAAGCTTTTGTGCAGCAAAGGAAACCATAAACAAAATGAAAAGACAATCTATGGACTGGGAGAAAATATTTGCAAATGATGTGACTGACAAGATATTAATTTCCAAAATATACAAACAGCTCATATAACTCAATAAGAAAAAAACCAAACAACCCAATTGAAAAATGGGCAGAAAACCTAAATAGACATTTCTCTAAAGAAGACATACAGATGGCCAAAAGGCACATGAAAAAGATGCTCAACATCTCTCATTATTAGAGAAATGCAAATCAAAACTACAATGAGGTACCACCTCACACCGGTCAGAATGGCCATCATTAAAAGTTTACAAATAACAAATGCTGGAGAGGGTGTGGAGAAAAAGGAAACCTCCTACACTCTTGTTGGTGGGAATGTAAATTGGTGCAGCCTCTATGGAAAACAGTATGGAGGTTCCTTAAAAAACTAAAAATAGGGCTTCCCTGGTGGCGCAGTGGTTGAGAATCTGCCTGCTAATGCAGGAGACACGGGTTCGAGCCCTGGTCTGGGAAGATCCCACATGCCACGGAGCAGCTGGGCCCGTGAGCCACAGCTGCTGAGCCTGCGCGTCTGGAGCCTGTGCCCCGCAACGGGAGGGGCCGCGATAGTGAAAGGCCCGCGCACCGCGATGAAGAGCGGTCCCCGCACCGCGATGAAGAGTGGCCCCCACTTGCCGCAACTAGAGAAAGCCCTCGCACGAACCGAAGACCCAGCACAGCCAAAAATAAATAAATAAATAAATAAATAAATAAATTAAAAAAAAAAAAAAAAAAAAAAACTAAAAATAGAGTTACCATATGATCCAGCAATCCCACTCCTGGGCATATATCTGCACAAAACTATAATTCAAAAAGATACATGTACCCTATGTTCATAGCAGCTCATTTCACAATAGCCAAGACATGGAAACAAACTAAATGTCCATCGACAGATGAGTGGATAAAGAAGATGTTGTACCTATATAAAATACAATACTACTCAGCCATAAAAAAGAATGAAATAATGTCATTTGCAGCAACATGGATGGACCTAGAGATTATCATACTAAATGAACTATGTCAGAAAGAGAAAGACAAATACCATATGATATCACTTATATGAGGAATCTAAAATATGACACAAATGAACTTATCTACAAAATAGAAACAGACTCGGAGACATAGAGAACAGCCTTGTGATTGCCAAGGGGGTGGGGGTGGGGTGGGGAGGAATGGATTGGGAGTCTGGGATTAGCATATGCAAACTATTATATATAGAATGGATAAACAAGAAGGTCCTACTGTATAGCACAGGGAACTATATTTAATATCATGTGATAAACCATAATGAAAAAGAATATGAAAAAGAATGTTTATATATGTATAGCTGAATCACTTTGCTGTACAACATCATAAATCAACTATACTTCAACAAAATAAATTTAAAAAACAACACCCATTCCAATGTTATCCACATTTAAAATTAATTTAAACTATTTCATCCCCCTCCTGAGGCATGCTTAAAACAGACCCCTTGAGGGACTTCTCTGGTGGTGCAGTGGTTAAGACTCCGTGCTTCCACCGCAGGAGACACAGGTTCAATCCCTGGTCAGGGCACTAAGATCCCTGCATGCCGCGCAGCACAACCAAAAAAAAAAAAAGAAAAGAACTACCAACCTTTACATCCTGCCTCGTGCCTACTAATAATATGTAAACCTACAAAGCAGTTTTGAATAGTAAACAAACAAACAAAACAAAACAGACAGACCCCTGGAAATGAAAAGGGGTATAGTGGACTCAAATCAAGTCATCTACTCTGGCGGCTCTTTTAAGGTTGAATTTGGCCTAAGAGGAGGAGGTAACAATAGATAGGGTCTTACTCTTCCAGTTTTGTTGAGGTGGTTTATTTAGCATTGGCTTCTCTGAGTTTAGCAGATGTTTAAAGTCAACTTGATCTATGTTGGGTGATGGATTCTTTAGCACCCTGTCCATCCTCCATTCACCATGAGGTGAACCCATCTCCTCCAATTGGTTGCCTAAGCCGTTTTGTCAGCCCCTAGGCGTTGATAGTTCATCTCCAGTTTCTTGCTGCTGAGGCAGCCTCATCCCTCTAAGGGGTTCTACTGGACACTATCTAAGACATTCAGTATAATTCTCTCCCTTACATGGCTTAGATCTGGCCAGTGGGAAACACCCATGCCTCCTTTGCCCCAGTGAACTCTTGACTGTCAAGCTTCCCCATTACAGACTTACGTATCCCCTTGCTGTAGGCTAACCAAATGGAGTCACCAGCTCTTTAGATTTCTCAGACTTAAATCAGAATTCAGTTCTTTTAGATCCTCATACCTCTACCCCATGCTTCAACATAAACATATTATGTTCTTAGAGTGATGTCTCTGAACACCTTTTTCTCTGACTTTGTGGTAAGAGGAAAGCATTTCCCATCCTAGTCCGTAGGCATTGTTTGTACCCTGGCAGTCCCTCAAAAAGCCCCCTCTCAGCTTCTCCATGTATTTCGTAAGCTAGATACTGGTGACTTCTTAAGTCTCCCCAAACTAGTTTTTCAGAATCTTTATTATTATCCCTGATTTGGTGACAATGTACCTCACTTTGGAATTCTTAGAGAAGCTGGTGCATTTTTTTCTTGGAGGCATAAGTGAAACTGAGATGAAGTCACATTTTAACATCCAATTATATTACTATTACAGATACCTAAATTGAAAAGACAACCATGTTAAATTTATTTCCAAACTATGTCTAATTCACAGATACACAAGAACTGACCACTACATTATAACTTACTCTCTTCCCAGCAGCTGCAACTTCTTAAAAGTGACTGTAATTTCAGAAAATTTAAAATGTGAAAATGTATAGACTTAAGGATTGATAAAATATGGCCATTTCAATTTTTATTATACCCCAGTTAGATAATGCAACCTGAACAATTACTCATTTGGAATTTACTGAGGTTTTCTATGTATTCTTTTGCAATAATTTTCATGTTGTGGCATGTATAGTAAATTCCAATGATTGTATGCCACATAAAGATTAACAGAGATGAGGCTAGTCACCAACCTGCACAGCGGGCTGAGAGAATCAATATTTGAACACATCTGTAACCCATCTGAAGGACTGGCAAACTCTGTTTTAATGAGTGATCAATTCCTGAAATACATTGTACTGGAAATGTTCATAATTTAGTACATGTCTTACATATCTCTTAATTATGTCATCCCAAATTAAATACATCTTAATACATATATTGTAACATGTATAATATAGATTATGTAATTTATAATCACCAACACTTCTGCCAATTTTATTCTTCAAAGAGATGCGTTAAAGATTCCCATAGCTGGACTTCCCTGGTGGTGCAGTGGTTAAGAATCCGCCTGCCAACTCAGAGGACACGAGTTTGATCCCTGGTCCGGGAAGATCCCACATGCTGCGGGGCGACTAAGCCCATATGCCACAACTACTGAGCCTGTGCTCTAGAGCCCACCAGCCACAACTGCTGAGCCCATGTGCTGCAACTACTGAAGCCTGCGTGCCTAGAGCCTGTGCTCTGCAACAAGAGGAGGCACCACAATGAGAAGCCCGCACACCGCAACAGAGAGTAGCCCCTGCTCGCCACAACTAGAAAAAGCCCGTATGCAGCAATGATGACCCAACACAACCAATAAATAAATAAATAAATAAACAGTAAACTGATTAAAAAAAAAAAAAGATTCCCATAACTATTGTGTGTCAGTGAATTTATTTATATATGCTAAAGGTATTTTGCTTTATGTATTTCAAAGCAATGCTGTTTGTTAATACTGATTAGTGATTATTAGAATTTCCCTGTAAATCTTTCAAGTTAGCTATAGGTTCTGGATCCTAAGGAGGTAGCACTTGAAACTGATCAGAGAAATACATGTTAACTAGAGTTCCTGACTTGGAACTGGTACAGTGAATGGATGATATTTGAGTTCCTACTTTGAAGAGGGCGTAGTGTGTTTTGGGTTGTATGTTGGGAAAGTAGCATTAGGTTATTTAGGGAAATTTTATTTTTAAGTATGAGTGTATTAGTCTGCTCAGGCTGCCATAGCAAAATACCCCCAACTGGGTGGCTTGAACAACAGAAATTTATTTTTTCATAGTTCTGGAGGCTAGAGGTCCAAGGTCAAGGTGTCTGCAGATTTGGGTTCTCCTGAGGCCTCTCTCTCTGGCTTGCAAATGACTGTCTTCTCACTGTGTCCTCACATGACCTTTTCTCTGTGTGAGCACATTCCTGTTGTCTCTTGGTGTGTCCAGATTTCCTCCTCTTATAGGGACACCTGTAAGTTTGGATTAAGGCCCATCCTAATATGGGTTCATTTTAACTTAATCATCTCTTTAAAGACCCTATCCTCAAATACAGTCACATTCTGAGGTGCTGTGGGGTAGGACTACAACATATAAATTTTCAGGGGCACAATTCAGCCTCTAACAATGGGGAAGAGTATTTAGAGGATATAAACAGTAGTCATTTGCTGTTACTGCCTATTCATTATCAGTATAAGACCATTCTCCTTCTAATAACAAGACTATTCTCTCCTGGGAGGAGCCATTCTAGGCTCTATTAGGTGATTCCCTTCACCTCCACAAGACAAGGTACATATCCAATATCTGGCCCATCGGAATGCCAAGTAGCCCAGGCTACAATGATTTGCTGTCAATGGACACATTATTCAAGCTAAAATGGTATGCATGGTCATTGTGATTTATTACCCAAAATCATTAGGAAATACTCTCTTAATTTAGAGAGATTAGGTTAGATTAGACTACACTATGGCAACCACCAACCACAAAACAGTACTGGTGTAATACAATAAAAATTTACTTTGTATTCAGGCTAAACATTCAAAAAGAAGTGAGAAACTCTCTTAGATCAAGTTTTCGATGTTATTACTCAGCAATCCAGGTTTCTACCTTTCATCAACAAGAGACTACTATTTTCCCACAACAGGGGAAATAAAAACTAGAGGGTTGTGCACTGGCTCTAACATGCTTTAAACTGGAGTCATCATTTCTCCCCTCAGTACATTGGCCAGAATTAATCATATGGCCCCAGCTAACTGCAGGAGGCTAGAAGATTTTGGGGGAGTACAACTTTTTGATAAAGAGTAAAGATTTATTCCATAAAGTTTCAAAATGGTGAGTTAAGGTTATTGAAATATTAAATTATTTACTAATGAATTCTTATTTATAATTGAAAGAGAATAACTTTCTCTGTGAATCCATGAAAGATGATGAAGTAAATGTATCTAAGTTTCCTTCTAGTTCTAATATTCTATAAGAAAAACACCAAAAAAAATCAAACAAAATATGTAAGCAGGCAATTAGCAAGAAGAGAAATAGTTACATAATAATATATGTTGTTAAATATTATGTTATTACATAAATACAAAATGAGATCTGAATTTATGATGAAGTAAGATATCATAATTTACATGAGACTATTTATTTTAAAAACATGGTAATTAACTGAGTTTTCAAGAATTCCAGAAACTGACAAACTAATAAACTATTTCCATGACTATATAACTTGGAGTTGTTTATTTGAAAATATTTATAAAATGACCTGCCAATATATATGTCCTTTAATATAGAAATTTCTCTTATGGAATATATCTTAAGAAAATAAGATATGTGCACAAGGAGAAATGTGCAAAGATTTACTCTGCACAAATATTTATAGTATTAGAAGATTAAAAGCAGTCCCAATGCCTTTGGCAAAAGCATTGCTATTGGACCCTATTCAGCCATTAACAACTGGGTTGTAGAAGAATATTGATATTCTAAACTGATATGTAAAAAAGCCAGTTACTAAACTATCTGAAATTTCTACATAGCACTATATATATATATATTTCTTTGTGTAGTAAGAAGTAACATTGTTTTCTGTTTTCTATTGTTTTGATGGTTTATTTTTATTTTGCCCTTTGTACTCTTTTTGAATTTTCATATTTGCTTTAGAGAATTAATATCACTTTCTTTAAGTAGGGAATAATAATGAACGGTATCAATATAGGAATTTTAAAGGGAAGAAATAATGAAAATTTAAAACATAACTATCAATAAAATATATATATATATATTTTCTTTGAACTTCATGTGGTGGTTATTTGACTGCAGTTACGGTCCATATGTAGTATCTTTTACTGGACCTATGACTGGTATAGAAGTTTTGTGTCTGTTTTTTTTGTTTTTTGTTTGTTTTGGCTGTGCCACGCAGCTTGTGGAATCTTAGTTACCCGACCAGGGATTGAACCCGGGCCCTCGGCAGTGAGAGCACAGAGTCCTAACCACTGGACCGTCAGAGAATTCTCTAAAATGTCTTGACTAACAAATAAACAACAGAAAAAATGTTATTTGAAAATAGTCTTCAAAGTCTTTCCAGGTCTTACTTTTTGTTGAAGCATAAAATAATATTTATAGAGATTTACCAATACTATAAAAAACTGTTTGAATTAAATAAATTGCAGAATATTTTCCTTCTTCTGCTTATTGAGCTCTTTATAAGGTCCAGGAAGCAGAAATTATTATTAGGACATTTACTCTATTTTGACTTGTGCTTTAAAAAAAAATATGAAATTAGGCAAAAAAATCAAGAGTAGCCAGCCAACTTTATTATCTATCCCATCCCACTTTTTCACATATATTTGTAATGAGTATGTTTTCTCAACATTTTAAAAATTGAGATATAATTCACATACCATAAAATTCACCTTTTAAAGTAAACAATTAAGGTTTTTGTTTTGGTATAGTCACAGGTCGTTAAAATAGTACCACTATAGTATTTCAAAACATTTTCATCACTCCCAAAGGAAATCTCGTATATTTTAGCAATGACACTCCACCCTCCCATCACCCTTAGCCCTAGGCAACCACTAATCTACTTTCTGTTTCTATGGATTTGCATATTCTGGGCATTTCATTTAAGTGAAATCATATACTATGTGATCTTTTGTGAATGGCTTCTTTCACTTAGCATAACGTGCTCAAGGTTCAGCCATGTTGTGGCATTCCTCGGCACTTCATTACTTTTTATTGCTGAATAATGTATCATTGTAAAGAAATACCACTTTTTCTTTATCCATTCATCAACTGATTGTTTCAGTATTTAGTTGTTTTTGACTATTGTGAATAATGCTGCTGTGAATGCACATACACAACCTGATGGAAATTTGGTTGAGATTACATTGAATTTACAGAAGTATTTGGCAATATCTTGACAATATTGCATGTTCCTTAATCATTCCTATTTTTTCACCATAGATATTCTCTTTCTGGGGTATGTGACTTGGTAAAACACTTTTTTAGCTGAATTTCACATTCCAGTATATTTTTTAAAAGATGAGAACACATAAAGTTACAGTTCTTAGTTATTTTTGGCTTCACACTAGAATAACAACTTGATTGAGAATAATATTATCAAGACACACTTTCCTGAGAAATTTTAAAGTCTGGCTCTAGTTAAGTGTTGGTGATTGGATTTCTGATTTTCCCCTAATAAGCTAGTTGTTCTTTTGCCTGGTTGCCTGAAAAGTTACTTCTTAATTAATCAAGTTCAATAATGAAATCACTTCTGGCTAAATGGTAGTTATTCCTTCACAATTTTCCTTATATACGGGCACCATTTGATCTGTAAGTTTGTCTTTTGTTCTCATTCAGGAAAATTTCCATGGATCATATCTTTTTAATATGTCATTTATTTAATTATTAAATTTTCCACTTAGACAAAAATCAGTTACCCTTTTGTTGGATAAGTTCTATCTATTCGTAGTAATACTATTTACCTTTACTTTTATAAACTTCCACTGCCTGTCATTGTGATTAGATCAGTTTCCTATCATTGTAAGCAGTCACTTTGCTTTCCAGTGAATACTTGCTGACTTGTGCTTTACTTGTTCTCAGGTCCATCGGGGCTCGGCAGCTTCCCTCTGCTTCTTCTAATACAGACATGGATAGCACACGTAAGCTCATGGCTCTTGGTACTTGTCCTATTTCTTGTATTTGGGAACTCATCATAATGCCTTGTCACCTCTGTTGGTGGGGAATGCTGTCATGCAATTACGACCTTTTTTAAAATCAGGTTCACCTCTCTTTATTTTATGTGGGGATTCATAAACTCTGCCACCATTACTGTCAGTTTTCCAGAATTCACCCTTCATTCTTGAAAGGTAGCCTTGATTGTTAAATGATTTTAATTGAAAAATCACTTTTCGTTTTTTGAAGAGATTACACACTGTCTTTGGTTTCCTCTGTTACAGCTGCTTTACAGTCTTTTCCTTTGCTTTCCTGTGCTTTGGTTCCACTATAATGGTCTAGCAATAGATTTTTTTTTTTAATTCATTGTGCCTCTTAAAACTAAGGATAATTTTAAAAATCAGTCTGGAAAGTTTTTAGTATATAAACATTGCTTCTTCCCCCTTCCCTCTATTCCTTCTCTCTATATATCCAATTAACTGGTATTAATTATTATTATGAGACATCTGGACAGCAATGAGGTAAGAGACACCTAGGACCAGCTTAGAGTAGAAATTCACTATTTTCTCTTGTTCTAACTCCTAATTTTCTGGTCGTTGTTGGCCCAGGGAAGTACCTTTTGGATGAACTCTCAGGAGAGAAAAGATCATAATATTTGGGAATAGGTTGGGCAAAGCAGACATTAGTGTAATATTTAAATCTCACAGACCATCCATGTGGGTGTGTCAGAGGGCTCCAGAATAAAATTCTGAACACAATGATCCACTGGCTATGTACTACAATATTTAGGAAATTCAGGATACCCACAGGAGGAGAGAGTTTGTCAACACTTGTTCACTGGCCCCTTTCTCATATCAAGCAGCTCTGGGTCAAGCCTTTTCTTTCTCTTAGGCCTGATCTGGAGAGTAATGGTGAACCTTTAAAAGGCTCTAATTGGATGCTATCATCTAAGCTCTGATCTCAGGGACTAGCATCCTATTAGACAGAACATACCTGTACCTGTAGGAATGAGATTCTGTGCCCTATTCAAAAGACGACTGGTGATCAAAAATCAATTGAGTGCCCCCTCCAGAAAGCTATTTTCTTGCATTATTCAATCTTTAAAACAATAGAAAGTAATATATAACTTTAAAAATTAATAAAAGGCAAAGGACAAAGAATTCATTATTCATAAAAATGAAGCTCTACAGGTAGGCTAGAAAGGGGAGATGAAGAATTGGGCCCTGTGCCCCTTCCTTTCTTGATTTTCAGCGTAAGTGCAGAGACAAGAAGATAAAGAAAAGAGTGCATTGCTACATAAGGTTCAGCTTTTTCAACACGCCTGTTCCAAGGCAATACAGTCTCACCAACACTGGAGGGCATGCGCCACCTGCACCTGTAAGTGTCAGTTGCTAGAGTAAGTGCCCCTAAGAGAGCAGTGACCCCAAAAGGGACATGTCTCTTATTAGGGCTCTTCTCACACATGGGAATGAAAGAATGAAGGAACTGAGAATGGAGCATGTGTGAAAGAAAGAATCTTGGTTGGTCTTGGAGGCAGGAATTCTAGACTCTGCTATGGACAGTAGTTTAATTGTACTAAACCTGAGATTCATCCTTTGAAATATTATTTGTTCAGCTTGGTGTTTGTAGAAATCACATAAGATAATTTGTGTAAAGGCCCTTGGTAAATGATATCAAGAAAACATACATGTGTGAGAGTTTTCGTTATTTCCACTGGTTACTTGACATTGTGTACTCATTCTTGGAGCTCTTAGAATCTAGTCACTCAATAGTCTCTCCCAAAGGGCTGTTATATGCAGCTCATAGAAGATGTTTTGACTCCTACCTCTACCATATGCAACACAGTCTCCTGGTTTCCCAGCTTGGAGAGTTTGCCAGGGAGTAACTGTATTGACAATGAACATGCCTACCGTTCAGAAAAGGTGGCTGACCTCTTTTACTTCTTTATTCTTCATCCTTTTTAGCATGGTCTATGCCATTCCAGGATCCCTGAGGAGTCTAGGGTGGATGAGAGTGGAGAACACGTAGGTAAAGAATGCTTAAAAAAGCCATCGAGTGAGAGTGAAATGTCTACTGTAAAGTCAAGGATGCAGGGGAATGTGTTGGGATATTATGCATTAGGTGCTACTATGCCTGCCAGGCTTTTCAGGGATTTTTCTCCCCTTTACCTCTGGCTGTAGCGTCTATTTTCTGTTTCCTGCAGCACCCTGTATAAGCACCCTGGAAAGGCTAGATATTGTCAAGACACCTACTGTGAGTTGTATGCATTTCCAGCTGCCAAGGATGAGGTGCAGGAGGACCTGTGAAGATGCTTCTCCCTCTATGTCCTCTCTCCCTCCAGAGATTCTGTGACTGTGTCATGTTCATATCTGGCCTCTAGCCTATCTCCAGATCCTCTGAGACACTAGTTAGCAGTTCCTGTATCTGAGACATCTCTAGAAGTTGTCTCTGCTTTCTCACTGTTTCCCAATGGGGCTCAATTACCTGTCCCTCTGTGGCTGCCCTAACATTATTTTACTTGAAAACCTCTGGCAGATGGTGCCCACAGAGGCCCCTTGTCCCCCACTGCATTCCATCTTGGCTCTGTCCTCTGCTCCCTCGTGTTCTCACTTTTTCTCTTTCTACCTTTATTATGCTTTGGCCTCCACCCCTACATCATGGCTTTCACCTCTATCACTGACCTTGTCCCTACCATCAGAGGCCTCACTGACATTTGCCCTCTGCATTCTGATGCCCTTTTTTTCCTACTCTGAGAGCCTCAACTTCTTCGCCCTGGGGGGTACCCCTTGCTGTGCAGCTCTTTTCATTTTTAGCTATCTTTTATTGCCCCTTCCACCAGCTGTCTCATCTTTGCCCCGAGAGTCCTCTTAGCCATATTAGACCCTGACTCCCTCCACTCTCCCCTTTTCTCACCCTCAACTCTGGGTTCCTCTCTGTTACCTGAGCATTTTTTGCCTCTGAACCTGACCACTTTCCTTGATCTCACCCTTACCTCTGGGTATTCTATTTCAGCACTGTAATTTTTGCTACTGAATTTCACATTTGCAATGGACTTTCACCTCCACCACTTGCTTTTTCTTCTCTTCCACCAGAACACACTGAGATCCTGGACTCTTACTTACCCTTCCAGACCTCACTATGTCTCTGGACTTCATCTTTTTCCCTGACTACACCCTCTCTTAGGACATAAATAATACACCATTCAGAGCCCATCCCATGAATTCCAGTGATTCCTTTGACTGTCATACACCATCACTTACTCTCCCTACACCACCACCACCACCACCACTACCAGTACCAGTACCAGTACCAGTACCAGTACCAGTACCAGTCTCCACTTCCACTCTACAGTCAGTTTCAATCCTGCTGAAGTCAACTGCAAACAATCCCTCCTGGCTGATCTCTTCTCTCTCAAGCAGACATCGAACACTCAGGTTTGCCCAGTTCAGCCTCATCAAAGAAGGGGGACATCTTTAAGCACAGTTTGTACATCAGGAAGGAGTTAGTGGGATGGTATTAGGTGTTTCTACTATGGTCAAAGCATCCTGGGAAAAACTTGAGGGCAAATACCCTGGGTCTCCTTAACAATAGAGATTTGGTAGTAACTAGTAACTTGGGAAATCACAATGAGTTAAATGGATATCTGTGTAGTCCACGGGCTTCAGCAAGGAATGCTACACATCACGAAGCATGCTGATTGCCCAAGATATAGGACAGCCATACTTTAAAGTGCAGCTTCCTGATAACATAAATCTTCATTTGGACACAGAGCTCCAGCCCTGCGGCAGCCTCAGACCAGTCCACTGCACTGCACCTAGCCTCCAAATGGTTTTTTGGCTCTCTAAGTCTCATCCACAGAGTGGACTTGCTGGGGACCCAGCAGCTTTCCAGGTTCTGGGTGGCAACTGAGAAGTCAGAGGAAGCAGCCTATGCCAGTGAGATACCTAAACTGCAGGCTCTAAGGAAGAAGCAAAAAAAAATAATGTAGTTTCAGTGGCTGAGAAAGAAGATGCTACTTGCCCCAAAGTAGGAGAGCATGTCAGTGGGCAGACAAGACTGTAGTATACCCAAGTCAGAGAGAAGAATCACCCTGCCCAGATCAATAAATTATCTGAGATCCTTGGTAGTAAGACCCCACAAATCTTGTCAAAGAACACACAAGTTCTTTCCAAAAAGGAATGAGAACAAAGATAAGCTGTTTTAGTGGTTTTGTTCCCAGAAAAAAGGCAAGAAGTAGGAAGATCCACTATAAATAGACAAGTCAATATCAGCCCCTGTATTAAGTCCAGATCCAGATGTAGTTGGGGCTGATGTTATGGACTGAGAATGGTGAAGCAGGGCCACATGCAAGTCTTAGGCATGATCCTAGAAGAGTGATATAGGGAGATGTCCAGCATGCCTGGAGAGACAGAAGGAGGAACACCAGTCCCTGGAATTTTTTAGATGGAAATTACTGGGTCGACATGGCTCCCTCCGATCCAGATGAAAGCAAAGGCAAAAGTGCATCATCACATAACCATCAACAATCACAACACAGGTTCTGAGAGTCAGTGTAGTCCCAGCAGGGACAGGAGCTTTGGAAACCCTGAGAGATGTCCTTGGAAAACTGTCATATTCAATGATCAGTCATCTGACAGATTGATTTCCCTCCCCTAAACCCTTTGATTCACTTATGCCAGGAGACAAGGTCCTCAAGTTTGGAACAATGAAACTAGATTCCTCTGGCTACTTTTCCCACTGGGTCAGGCTTTTTTGGGGGGGAAATTTTTTAAGTAAGTCAGAAATTCATCCTCCATAACCTCAAAGGAGGAAAATCTGTAGCATCAAGGTTTGCTTCTAGAGAACGTGGCAATGCCTCTGGAAAGTACTGGGTTGGCCAAAAGGTTCGTTCGGTTTTTTTCCGTAAGATGGCTTTAGTAGCACTTAGTTGTCTTTAACTTCATTCGAAACAATTTTGTTAGATTGTATGCGACAGCTGTCATATCAGCGTGCATTTAAAAAAAGACATCAAAATTGGTGAATTTTTGTGTAGCCATTTTAATATAGAAGACGGAAGGAAAAAAGCAACATTTTTGGCATATTATGCTTTATTATTTCAAGAAAGGTAAAAATGCAACCGAAATGCAAAAAAAGATTTCTGCAGTGTATGGAGAAGGTGCTGTGACTGATCGAACGTGTCAAAAGTGGTTTGCAAAGTTTCATGCTGCAGATTTCTCGCTGGAGGATGCTCCATGGTTGGGTAGACCAGTTGAAGTTGATAGCGATCAAATCGAGACATTAATTGAGAACAATCAACATTATACCACGCAGGTGATAGCCGACATACTCAAAATATCCTAATCAAGCGTTGAAAATCATTTGCACCAGCTTGGTTATGTTAATCGCTTTGATGTTTGGGTTCCACATAAGTTAAGCGAAAAAAACATTCTTGGCCGTATTTCCACATGTGATTCTCTACTGAAATGTAATGAAAAAGTTCTGTCTTTTTTGTTTGTTTTTTAAAATTTATTTATTTATTTATTCATGGCTGTGTTGGGTCTTCGTTTCTGTGCGAGGGCTTTCTCCAGTTGCGGCGAGTGGGGGCCACTCTTCATCGCGGTGCACGGGCCTCTCACTGTCGCGGCCTCTCCCGTTGCGTAGCACAGGCTCCAGACGCGCACGCTCAGTAGTTGTGGCTCACGTGCTTAGTTGCTCCGCGGCATGTGGGATCTTCCCAGACCAGGGCTCGAACCGGTGTCCCCTGCATTGGCAGGCAGATTCTTAACCACTGTGCCACCAGGGAAGCCCGAAAACAGTCTGTTTTTAAAACAAATTGTGATGGGTGATGAAAAGTGGATACTGTACAGTCATGTGGAATGGAAGAGATTATGGGGCAAGTGAAATGAACCACCACCAACCACACCAAAGGCCGGTCTTCACCCAAAGACATATACACATGTGTGTATATGGTGGGATTGGAAGGGAACCCTCTATTATGAGCTCCTTCTGGAAAACCAAACAATTAATTCCAACAAATACTGCTCCCGATTAGACCAACTGAACGCAGCACTCGACGAAAAGCGTCCAGAATTAGTCAACAGAGAATGCATAATCTTCCATCAGGGTAAAGCAAGACCACATGTTTCTCTGATGACCAGGCAAAAGCTGTTACAGCTTGGCTGGGAAGTTCTGATTCATCCGCTGTATGCACCAGACACTGCACCTTCGGATTTCCATTTATTTAGGTCTTTACAAAATTCTCTTAATGGAAAAATTTTCAATTCCCTGGAAGACTGTAAAAGGTACATGGGATAGTTCTTTGCTCAAAAAGATACAAAGTTTTGGGAAGATGGAATTACGAAGTTGCCTGAAAAATGGCAGAAGGTAGTGGAACAAAAGGGTGACTACATTGTTCAATAAAGTTCTTGGTGAAAATGAAAAATGTGTCTTTTATTTTTACTTAAAGACCGAAGGCACTTTTTGGCCAACTCAGTAACCGCAGGTCAGTAATAGAAAAAATTTTTGTTTTAAGCCTTTGAGATCTGTGCCAATTTGTTATGCAGCAAATAACTAATACATCAATCACCCAAACTATTAATAAACAACAGACCAACAACCCATCTCTCTCCATCCAACTCCCTACTTTATTTTTGTTAATATAATCAGAGACCTTCACTCAATTTATAATTATTAAATGTTACTTTTTGAGTGGATAATGAGTCCATCTTCAGTTATTCCCTTAAATCCTGTCCATTGTGAGCCATATTTAGCAACAATTTTTCAAAATATTAACAGATTACTAATACTTGTATATAGTAACTATGAAATCCTTTGGTTTTCTTTTTGTTCAAAGTTCTTCAAATAGATTATTGCAGTTTTAGGGCTTTGTTTTGCTTTGTTTTAAACGAGAGGGCAATTGGCCAATGTGGCGAAAGGTATTTGTTCCAGAGTAGTTACGAGAGAGGCATTCTTAAAGATCTCCAATTAATCTTGAGCCCCTTTAATTTACTAGGGGTTCATATAATGATATCATGCTAAGTACAAGCAAACACACAACTATATAAACAATAGAAACGTCATTCAAAAATAAAAACAAATGAAACAAAAACACATATTCTTAATTCCTTTTCTAAACATTGTAGTCCCTTTCTTTGAAGAAAAAAAAAAAAAAAGGAAAGGAAAGATGGCTTTACACTCTTGGATCTCCTTCCTTCCTTATTAGTAAATAGTTTATACATTTATATGCAAAGTTACATGCTTCCTATTACTCATCACTCTGAATAATTCATTTCCCTCAATACATAACTCTTATCTGATTAAGTGCTTTGCAACATGGATATAACTGTTTTAGTAATTTTGAACTCACTAATAAAGCCAATAAAATGCACAAATAAATGAGTTCAGGGATCATACATGTATTTATGGAAGTCAAATTCATTGAAGTTCTTTTCAAATCTTAGCATTCATCATTGTATTTACTGTTATCTAATTAACCAAGGTTTTATGGTTACAATATGGTGAATGAATTGGTTGTTTTCATTGAATAATGCCATGATGCAGACTCTATTAATATGGTAAATGGATGTGAATGTATATAGAAATTCTGCTGAAGATAAAATGATTTCCTACCATAATTCCCAGGACTGTGACTGTTATGCGATATCCTACTCATAATTATGTTAAATGACATGGAAAAAAAGGATTTTTTACAGGTACGCTTTAGATTGCTAATCAGTTGACTTTGTGATAATGAGAAGGGAAATGATGTAGGTGGGCTCAATCTAACCACAACAGTCATTTAAAACCAGAGAATTTGCCTCAACTGGTAGCAAAACAGCAAGTCAGAAAGATTCGAAGTGTGAACAGGACTGAAAGTGCCATTGCTGGTTTGAAGATGGATGGAGGGGGTTGTGTGATAGAGCACAGAGTAGCCCCAGCTGATAGACAGCAGGGAAATGGGGACTGCCATCTAAATGAGCTTGGAAGTGGATTAAAAATCTTGAAAAACTCTAAGGAAATCTGCATACACTTAGATTTATCTAATAATCATGATACTAGTCATCATCTGAAGAGGATGGTCTCTTTTTATCATGATCACGGATTTTTACCATTCCCTCATATAATTATTTCTTCGAACAGCCATGTGCTGTCTTTTATCTGTGTCTTTTACCTATTCAGGATACCGCATAACTTTGGGATATCCTGGAAGGGGACATCTTTCTCTGTCACTAAAAGACATCTTTCTCTTTTGGATTCTCAAAAGTGACAAGGAGTGAGGAAGAAGGGTGACAGTGGCGTTGCACACATACTTAATTCTAGATTTCTGCAATGTACCTTCTCAGAGGTCCAACTGCTTAAATATTTCTCTTTCTTAAATTATATATTCATTTTAAGGAAAAACATAACAAAAATACCTTAAACTATTCAGAGGATTTTCCTACTGTGAAAAGGACTAGATAAACCAGACTTTCCCCTGCTCCCTCACCTTTGACTTTATACAGATGTGTTTACGGGTGCAGGGAGAAAAGGAGATACCAGGTTTACAGAGGCCTAAGATAGCTGAAAATTCCCCACACAGCTCCCAGAATGGTTAAGATACAAGAAACTTCATATTTCAAAAGATTTGGAAGTGGAATTTGGGAGTGGCTGGACTCTACATTCTCAAGAGGGGAGCTAACAATCCACCTGTGAGGAATAGCAGTCCCCAAGAGCATTTTACCATCCTGCTGGAGACTCTGGAGACTTACTGTTTCTCTGCTCTCAGTGCAGCCTTAAAGGAATTGTATAGACGTCCAGCAGGTTGCCCTTTATCTATCCTCATATACTCTGGAACAGTAGGGAACAGAGTACATCCAGATCTGTGATGAGTCAGCATGGAGCAGGTGGTGAGGATAATATGGCTCTTCTTTACTCACCTGACTCAACAGAAGGGTGTTCACAAATTTCCTTTCCACTCCTAACCCCAAAGAGGGCGCAAAGACCTAGCGTGAGTGGTACAGCTACGTGACTATATGTAGAGTAACCTTGGTTAGCTGGCTTTCGTACTCCATAGACCTAGCATGGGGGTGGGGAGGGTAAAGAGTATTATTTACTCCTTTTCCTCTTCCTGACAAGCAGAGGCCAAGAAAAGGGAGAACGGAAATGGCTCTTATTAGAAAAACTGGGAAGGGACGGAGCACATGCTATTTATAGCTTTGAAAAAGAAATCTTGATATATCAACAGTAAATACTCAGGTCACATGCCAGCTACTGCAACAGAACTTAATTTAAAGCAAGATACAAAATATTTGGCCACTGATGGGCCATATCTCCCCTACCAACCCCCACCTCAGAATGGGGAACAGGTCCTAGAGCAAGTTTCCAGTGGGGTGTGAAGACAGAGAAGGTTGGGCATTGAGTGAGGGTGAGTTTGGGGATTACTGCTGTGGTGGACTCTGGGCTGACTGAATCTGAGCCTGGAAACGAGAGAGATGCTGCATAAGCATCTGTCATGTCTCCAGTTTAACTTCAAATTTGATGACGATTTCTCCCCATTGAATGGATATCCTGAGGAAATGTCTCTAGTAACAACTTTTGTCTTTCTTTTGGTCTCGTATTAGTACAGCCACTCCAGCTCTCCTTTGTTCACTGTTTGCCTGGTTTATCTTTTCTGATCCTTTTATTTCAAACTCCTTTGTCATTGAATTTAAAATGTAGTTCCTATATAGAACATATTGGTATTACTTTTAAGAAAACAATTCATTCTGCCAATCTCTGCCTTTTATTGGAGTTTTTGAATGTCTAATCCATTTATAGAGAACATAGTTACTGATAAGGTAGGATTTGCCTGCTATTTTCCTATTTTCTGTGTATTTTATATCTTTTTTTCTCTATTCTCAATTCCTTCCTTTTGCTAAAAACATAGTTTTTGTGCAACATTTTAATTCTCTTATTTTTTCTTTTATATATTTTTGAGTTATTTTCATACTGGTTGCCCTGGGGATTGCAATTAACATCTTAACTTCAAACAATCTAGTTCAGGTTAATTTTTTTTTTTCATGTGGAATATTTTTTAAGTCTTTATTGAATTTGTTACAATACTGCTTCTGTTTTATGTGTTGGTTTTTTGGCCATGAGGCATGTGGGATCTTAGCTCCCTGACCAGGGAATGAACTCGCACCCCCTGCATTGGAAGGTGAAGTCTTAACCACTGGATGGCCAGGGAAGTCCCAATATCGTCTTTTTCAGTACAGAAACTTTGCTCCAACATAGGTTCATTCTCCCTACTCTGTGCTATTATTGTCATATCAATTACAGCTTTATATTTTATAAACCCATGAGCAGTTTTATGAACATTTGTTTATGCAGTTTTCTTTTAAATCAAGTCAGAGAAGAGAAGATTTATAAATAAATATATTTATAATTTTTTTTTTCAATTTAATATTTATTTATTTATTTATTTGTTTATTTATGGCTGTGTTGGGTCTTCGTTTCTGTGCGAGGGCTTTCTCTAGTTGTGGCAAGCGGGGGCCACTCTTCATCGTGGTGCGTGGGCCTCCCACTATCGCGGCCTCTCTTGTTGCGGAGCACAGGCTCCAGATGCACAGGCTCAGCAATTGTGGCTCACGGGCCCAGTTGCTCCGCGGCATGCGGGATCCTCCCAGACCAGGGCTCGAACCCGCGTCCCCTGCATTGGCAGGCGGACTCTCAACCACTGCGCCACCAGGGAAGTCCTATAATGTTTTAATATTTATCCCCGTAGTTGCCTTTACTGGTGCTCTTTATTTCTTCTTGTGGATTTGACTTACTGCCTAGTGTTCTTTTATATCAGCCTGAAAGACTCTACTGAAATAATAATATATTTTGAGATATAAAGATTATTTTGTGATAAAGAATACTTAACTGCACAATATATCATTCACAAAAATGTCACAATTCTAAATACTACAACCTTTTTTTCATCTCTAGTGGGGGTGGTCAAGAATAACAAAGTGAAAGGGACTGGAAACAAAAATTAAAAGCTTCTTATCAGTGCTTTTTATTATTTTTCTTTTGTGGGTTACAGATTTCTACTCTCATATATGCTAAAGATGATTAAAGTGCTAACATTTCCATTCTGGAAGCTAAAATGAAACAACATAACTTTTTGCCTCAGGATTTTTGCATATACTCTGTGGATACCCTTAGGAATAGAATAAGCATTGATTAAAAAAAAAAAATAGGGCTTCCCTGGTGGCGCAGTGGTTGAGAATCTGCCTGCCAATGCAGGGGACACGGGTTCGAGCCCTGGTCTGGGAAGATCCCACATGCCACGGAGCAACTGGGCCCGTGAGCCACAATTACTGAGCCTGCGCGTCTGGAGCCTGTGCTCTGCAACAAGAGAGGCCGCGATGGTGACAGGCCTGCGCACCGCGATGAAGAGTGGTCCCCACTTGCCGCAACTAGAGAAAGCCCTCGCACAGAAACGAAGACCCAACACAGTCATAAATAAATAAATAAATAAATAAAAGAACGTGAATTTCTTTAAAAAAAAAAAATAGCTGGAGTTGATCTATACCATAAATTCTTCAAACATTCAAGTAAATAATCCATCTGTTACCTATTCTGGTCAAGTATTCCAATTAATTAAGTTTTAGGAAATTTTGTTATAAGTAGGAGGTTGGCCAAGCATCTGGTTTTTGATGTAACTGCTTATACCTCTCCAGAGGGGACGTGGAGCCATAGAACTTAAAGCAAATACAACATTTCCCCTGAAGTTGCAATAGCCCATGGGATGGAGCAGTTGGCAGTCAGCTTTTGACAAAACTGAGACACATATAACTCCTCTACTTGGTTTCCAAGACTGGTCCCTGTTGGCTCGGAACATGCCATTTGAGTAGGCTCCTGCTACCTGCCCTTTACAATTCAAGCCCTACAGCCTGTACATCTCTCCTTATTCTTCTATAACTATATAACTGTCTGTTTTATGCCCCACTCCCAAAGAGTTCTCTTTTAAGATCTCTGGGAAATCTTTTCTTTTTAAATGTGTTTATTATCTACAAAGCTCTTTTACATGCAGTGTCTCATTTATTTTATTCCACAAAGATCTTGCTATCTGGGAGGTATTATCAGACTTATCTTACTGATTGTCATGCCTCAGCTTAGGGAGATCCAGTGCCATGACAGGCGATGCAAAATTGGTTATTTACAGTAGGAAGACAAGTCTCCTGACTTAAAGTTTAATGTGTGTATGTATGTGTGTGTGTGTGTGTATTCCTGCTATAGCAGGAATTTTTGACCCTTTTGTGTTGCAGCACTCTTTGAACTCTGGAACATTCCCCTGTGTACCTGTAGGAATTTTTAAAAAAAGACTGAAAGCAACATTAAACAAATCAGCAAAATTGCCAGGCGATAACAACTACAGTAAAATGTGTTTTGGACTGTCTTTAAAAGCATCTGCGTTTACTTAGTACTTGCTCTGTGGCCTTTTAGCACCATGCTGCATTTGAATGGAACTGTTAACTGCCTATATATATATATATATATATATATATATATATATATATTCAAAAGACAGTGTTCTTGCTTGCTCTAAAAAAAAAACAACATGGTTTTTGCAACAGGCTTACCGTTTCAGCACCTCCACACCTTTTACTACTAGCAAATTATATGCTGTTCTGGCTCAGTGCCTGATATTTCCATCACACACACACACACATGTTCACGTATGCATATAATTCGTTATCCTCCTATCCTCTCCAATATTTTTCACATTGAGAAAAATTTGGTGATTTACTTTTGAGAGGACTGTGGTTCAACAAAGGACCAGGAACACCAGTTAAAAATCTCTGTGGCCTGTCACCATTCAGTTAAAATGTCCTGTCAAAAAGCAATCTGAAAAGTAACACAGTTAATGTCCCTCCTGAAGTACAGAAATTCTGCTAGTAGGTTTAATGTGATACCTATACAGTTAGGGTATTCTGGGAGGAAGAATTTAGTAATTTAACTAGTTACTTCTTCTTTAGCAGTAAAAATGTTATTTCTGGATTTGTCTCAACTCAACCCTTCAAAGGATTTGTACTTTAACAGGGAAGACCCTTTCTTTATAATATTTCTTCCAGAATACCTCCATAACCAGCATTCCAGGGACTAGAAATTCTTCCATTTTAGAAATCTTCCACGAGTTAAATTTTAATATGCTTTCTAGTGCTAAATAAAAGGAAAGCTACAAATGGAACTTTACTGAAAAAATGCTAAGTATTTAATAATAACAGCAACATTTATTGGGTTTGTTGTATGATACTGTTATATGCCCAAGTATATAAACTATTTTAAGTTATTTGTATACATTAACTCATTTAATTCTCACAGCAGTCCTGTGAAGTGAGTATACTTATTATGGCCATCGTTAAGATAGGCAAACTGAGGTACAGACAGCTTATGCAACTGACCAAAGTCAAAGAGCTAAAGGGCAGTGAAGGTGGAGTTTGTATCCAGGTATTAAGAATACAGGGCCCTGGCATTTAAACTTTGTGAAAAATAATTTTAGAAGGGAAAGAGGGAGAAAAAAGACAGATGAGAAAAACATACAGTTTAAGAAATGAAAGAGTTTGGTTTCCAAACTATAGGATGGTGATTCTATTTTGTTATCATTGCTATTAGACCTGATTCCATTCCCCTTTTTTTATGAGGAACTGACCTAGAAAATCCATAGTTTAAGAGTCTGAGCCAGTAGACTTGTTGATGCAGAAATAAGAACATGTCTATCTCAAGGATTCCTTCAAAATTCAAAGTAAAAATTCAAGCCTAGAAGCATCTTTTCCCTCATTCTTACCCATCACACCATAGGTTATAGTTACACAGTTATATAGTTAGGGTATTTTCAGAGGAATAAATTTGTGATTTATGTAGTTAACTTCTTCCTTAGCAGTGCAAGAAGGTCCAGGGTTAGTTTTTCAGATGTGAATAACAGTGTCTACCTGGATGATAGCCTACCTACTCAGTTTGTAGTAGGAGGCTGGCTCCTGACTGGGAAATGTGGAATTGATGGCTCTCCTGCCCAATTTAAAGTCAAAGAGGTCCTACATGATGTCAGATGTGTACCAGTGTAAATTTCCCACTTATTTCAGGAAGCACTGAGTTTTAAGCTCATTACTGATATGTATCCTAGCTTGATTAGCTCCCTTAAATGATTTTTTTTATTTGTTTGTATTTTTAATTTATTTTTGGCTGCGTTGGGTCTTCATTGCTGTGTGTGGGCTTTCTCTAGTTGCAGAGAGCGGGGGCTACTCTTTGTTGCGGTGCGCGCAACGCATTGTCGTGGTTTCTCTTGTTGCAGAGCATGGGCTCTAGGCGCCTGGGCTTCAGTAGTTGTGGCACGCGGGCTCAGTCGTTTTGGCTCGCGGGCTCCACAGCATGTGGGATCTTCCCAGGCCAGGGATCGAACCCGTGTCCCCTGCATTGGCAGGTGGATTCTTAACCACTGTGCCACCAGGGAAGCCCCTTAGATGAGCTTTTACAGTAAAGTTTTAGTTCTGTAATTAAATAGGGAATAGCTTTGACACTTGGGCCAAGCTACCAAGGCTAATGTGAGCTGCTGAATCTTAGCCAGCAGTGTGGGAGGTAACACTAACTGTAGTCTTAATGGTTGTTAAAGGTTCATGTGTAATAGCTTTGAAAATAGAAATCTAACTTGAAAAGTATATGCAGATACCTGGAACGTGGATGGATTTCTCAGCCATAAGGTGAAGAAAAATACTGACCATTATTCAGTAAATTTACAATGGTAGAAAGGTAAAATCATTTATTGGAGCCTAGCATCTTCTTTGGGGTATGAGTGATCTTGAGAAGCTGCCTAATCAAATAAAGCAAAATATTTCAGTAGATTGCACATCTCTGTAAATTCTGTTGACAAAGTTATAATTCCTTTAACCCCAAATAATCCTTGGTTCAGTGGACTACAAAGGCCTTCTTTAATATTGTTGTAATTTATGAGATGGACCTATACTTTAAAGCAGTTCCTACTTTTATTAGTAGGAGGAGAACTGAATTACATTTAGGAAATATTTAGTTTACAAGACAATTATAGATTTTCCATGGGGACTCTTTCTTCTGTAGCCTATATATTGGGCTGCTTTTAAAATGTCACATTATCTTCATGAAAAGTAGTGGCTGCTTTTTCACAGAAGCTATTTTTTATAGTTAAATCTCTGAGCTGTTCTACGGAGTTTCCCCTCAAGTGCCAAAAGAAATGAGAACACATTTTTATTTTAGGTTCCTTATTAAAAGCTTCATTTTCTTGGACAAATAGATTATGTTTAAGTCTTTGGTCAGTAGAAATGGTCTCTATAGGTCTAGAATATTTAACCCAAAAGATTGGTTAACATGAAGTCATACATCAAGATAGAGCAGTTCTCTTAAAAATTGTTAAAAAGTCTGAGTGGGACATTCTTTTCTTTGAAAAATCTAGTATTTCTGAAATTACTCAGAAAATAACTTATAAAATATATATCTTGAGCTTTGGCTAAATGGGGAAAAGATTTGGCCCCAAATTCTCTATGCTACCGAACAGATTAGACTGGTATGTTAAGTATCATGCCACTGTTTTATAATAAAAGGATTCTGAAAGAGTATTTTAAAATACCCCAAAGGAAAAAAATAATCTCTCTGCATAAGTATGTTTACTGCAGGATATCCAATTGCCATTTTTTCACTATTATACATGCTAACAGGGTAGAATGAAGTATAATAAGAAAATACTTAAAATGGAATATTGCACATCTAGTAAAATGTACACATACTGAGGTAATATTGCAACAGAGAAAATGCTAAAAGAGAAATACTAAGAGAAAGAATATTATATTAAATTTATATTCACAGTAAATTTATAACTAAAACTTGTATGTTCGTTTGGATAATAAGAGAACATGGTCAAATGAAACAATTTGAATGGCAGGTAAATTGTTCCCTTCTCTTATGAACAGTTTCATGAATGTTACTGCAGTTTTTGTTATGTCCTATTATATAAAGAAAATAAATACAAATAGTAGGAATCTTAAAATAGTTCTCTCTCCTACTTGTTATTAGTTGCTCGAGAGGCATCTGTCAGGAATGACTTAATGGATAAAAATCAGTATCTTGTTGACATTATTAACTTGCAAACAAATATATAAATACCTGTCCAGCAATAAATAGATGGATAGATAGATAGAGCTGGGAAGGAGTGTAATCCAAATATCTCTTAACTGTCTGAGTTATCTAATTTCCTTTTCCATTGAACTTTATCAGAAAAAAATACTGTTGTATTTAAATAACATGGAGAAAACATTTTTAATCTCAATTTTTTAATATTGTGTTTAGTAAGTCATCCTTCATTAACCTAGAGATTTGGAGACAATATGTTTTATCTGCTCTAATTGTAAAGTCTTGTGAAGTATTTGATGAACAACTGATAATTTAAATAGTGCTTAAACAAGGAAAGTATAACATTTAGAAAAGGTCAGAAATATTCTCCAAGTGCCCACTGAAGAATAATTCTGCCACGTACATTTATGGAAAATTTTAAAACTTTTCTAGTGAGGACACAATGCCATGGCCTTGATTTAAGGCTCTCAGCTCTGGCAAAAATTAGATTTAAGTTCATTAAACTAAGCACAGTGTATTAATACAGATCAACTCATTACTGAGCATCAACTCAATCACTGATGAGAGCTCTTTGAAAGGCCCATCATTATAACATTAAATATCATTTTATTACCAGACAGTAACTGCCTGATTAAAATCTTAAATGGATGGGGATCATTGAGAAGCCATATTGAAAGTATCTTCTAGCTGATTATTAAAGTCTGCAGTAAAGGGATATATTAATGAAAATGACTGATATCCTTGCCTCAATGTCTTTCATGTGTGTCCTCTTCTTTCCATTTCCATGGATATACCCCTAAGTCAAGACTATTCTTCTCTCTTATTGCTGCAATAGCTTTTTACTAATCTGGCCTTTCTGTTGTCATACGTGAGCCCCGTTCAAGTAAATTCAAGATAAAACAGCTACAGAAACCTTCCCAAAGTCCATTTTATAAAAAAGTGTCCATTCTTTGCTCAAACCTTTTGATAGAGTTACAATGATAAGAAAATAACATTCACCTTATCCTAATACTTACGGCCCCCCTTAATCTGAATAATAATTATTTTTCTATTTTAACTCTGTATCTTTTTTCCCAGAAATTAATGATGTATAACTATAATGAATTATTTACTTTTCATGTTATGTGATTTATAAGATTAAGTTGATTATGATTATGATTAATTTACTCTAGTTATATTTCTAGAATAAAACTATTGTATGTGGGCTTCCCTTGTGGTGCAGTGGTTGAGAATCTGCCTGCCAATGCAGGGGACACGGGTTTGATCCCTGGTCTGGGAAGATCCCACATGCTGAGGAGCAACTAAGCCCGTGTGCCACAACTACTGAGCCTGTGCTCTAGAGCCTGCGAGCCACAACAACTGAGCCCGTGCACCACAACTACTGAAGCCCTCGCACCTAGAGCCTGTGCTCTGCAACAAGAGAAGCCACCTCAATGAGAAGCCCACACACCGCAATGAAGAGTAGCCCCTGCTCGCTGCAACTAGAGAAAGCCCACTTGCAGCAACAAAGACCCAATGCAGCCAAAAATAAATAAAGTAAATAAATTTATTTTTAAAAAACCCTATCATATGTTTTAAGCTATCTCAAGTTATTCACAATCACAATACATTACATAATTCAAATTCGCTTAATGGGTTTTAGCCTAAAGTCATGTGTTACATGCCCTAAATTCAGAAAAAAACAATAGCTTTATAAATGGGAACTGGCATTAGAAATAGAAAGAACTGTTAGTTATATACCTAGTTTGAAATCTAGAAAAATGTTTCAATTAACATAGCTATCTAAATTATCTCCTTATTTTCATAGCTTTTTCTCCATTAAGTCCTAAGTCATTTAAGCATAGTATAGTGATTTCTAGAAGCAATTATCTTTTGCATCTCCTATTAATTAATAATTGCCCCAACAATGCTATCAGTTGAGTCTCTTAGCCTAGGCAATAAGTCATTCCTTCTGCAACCAGTAAACAGAGGTCAACTGGAATATATTTGGCTGTAACATGACCTACATTGTCAACAGACCCTAGGAAACACTAGAAAGAATTATTTTCCCCCCAAATAAATGCAAATAATAATTAGATAATAAATGTATTTAATATTTATTAGACCCGGGAGAAATTCTTTCCATTTGAGTACCTATAAAATCTGATAAAAATCTGATCATTTAAAACACTAAAAATGTAACATTCTCAGAATGTTTGTCTTTTTACCCCAATATTTCCTATCCTGTAAGGGGCTGGCTCATGGACTCCTTTGCGATTGATCAGAGCTACAGATCCACCTTTCAGACAAATGAACAAAGTCAAAAATAGTATCAGATAGTTTGAGGGAATTATCAGCACACATTGAAGCACTGGATTCCAGACTAACACTTTCTTACCTTAACAAAAAATAATTTGTTTTTCTAGAATTCATTCATTCATTAAGTATCCATTGAATCTTACTTAGTCTTATGTATTGAAGGAACAACCTTGCATAGGGTGACTTGTATGCCTTAAAAAACTCATATTTTGATAAGAGACCAACATGGAAATAATTGCAACACAGTGTGAAGAATGTGTGTAAAAGAGGAAAAAAGTTATTTTGCAGCCCAGAGAAATAAGAGACTGATTACTGAGGAAGATCAAAGAGGAAGTGGCAGTTGACCTAATTTCTAAAGAATGGCTTCAACTGTGGAGAGGGAATAGATTGCTAAAGGTGACAGCATAAGCAAAACCATGGAGCCATGAAAGAAGAAAGTATGTTCAGGGCATGGTTTCTTTGATAATTAATTTTTTGTACAGAATAGATAAATGATACATAATTGCAAAGTAAAAGTTGGATGTATTAAATAAATACATATACACACAAACACATACTCATATACATATTGAATTCTATCATGGCTCGTTACAGACTATTTGAAGGCTACATGCTTTGACCATATTTCATTGACTCTTTAACTGACTTTAGTAATTTGTATTTTAATATTATTCACTGGACTTTAATCTGAGGTTGCTTCAAGAGTGGAGAGGTAAAACCTGCTACTACATTTGCTGTAGAACTATTATTGTGGCCATTGTTCACTGTATCATTCCCATTGTGAAACTGTGTATGTGAAATTTCATTTATAATTCTATGAATTTTTTTTTGTTTCATCTTATGGATATTTGTTTTTTCCTCTGTTAAAATATGTGTCTGCTGATCATGTTTTCATTTTTATTTGGCTGTTAGGATGCTCACAGAAAATTTATAGCCTGCAGATGCTTCTGTCTTACTTATATTTTAACTGATTTGGATTCTCTATTTGTGCTTATATTTTATCATCATTTTGTTGTATGCTTTCTGTAAGCTTTCATGATCCTTTGAGCCAAGAGATAGAGTACAGCAGCTAGTTAATAAGCAAAGCAAATATTATGAAAACACTGGACAGTCCATGAGTTTCCTGAGTTCAAATTTTTCTCCATTTCTAGCCTTAAAAATCCTTTTAAATTCTTATCATTTGTCTATATGATTTGGAGATAACAAACATGTATCTAATATAAATGTTACCTCTTTAAAAAGTTGGCATTTATGATATCTCTCCTCAGAGGTGCTGCAGAAAATGAGATTAATTTTAATATAGAAATTAATTGGTTTATGCTATATTTCTATCCAGTATTTTATCTTCATTTCTCATTTTACATTCTGTAAGTTAAATACACACGTTTCAATTATTTCTGAAGCATCTATTGCTATGCATGCAGGTACTCAACCTAAATGCTCCCTGCTTTGGTCTATCATGCCATGTTGCAAATAAGCTATTGTCTACCTATGGGATAAAAACACATGCGTCGGGCTTCCCTGGTGGTGCAGTGGTTGAGAATCTGCCTGCTAATGCAGGAGACACGGGTTCGAGCCCTGGTCTGGGAGGATCCCACATGCCGCGGAGCAGCTGGGCCCGTGAGCCACAGCTGCTGAGCCTGTGCGTCTGGAGCCTGTGCCCCGCAACGGGAGGGGCCGCGATAGTGAAAGGCCCGCGCACCGCGATGAAGAGCGGTCCCCGCACCGCGATGAAGAGTGGCCCCCACTTGCCGCAACTAGAGAAAGCCCTCACACGAACCGAAGACCCAGCACAGCCAAAAATAAATAAATAAAATAAATTAAAAAAAAAACAAAAAAAAACACATGCGTCTCTTTCAGTGAGAATAATAATTGAAGAAAAATCACTGAGGGTTTTAATTATTCAGAATGACAAGGCAGGTGCTCAAAGTCTGCCTTGTTGATTAACAAAATCAAATGTACATCATGGTGTCTATTGTGTAACACATATTATAGAAGTAGAGAAGAATTAAAATGAATTAAATTAGAATAGAAAAAAAGTGATGAGCTATCTTTCTTCTGCATATTGTGCCAGTCAAAGTAAGAAGAATATTGAAGGGAGGTGCTTAACTGTTAAAAAGAGAGACAGTGGGAGACCTTCAAGATGGCGGAGCAGTAAGACATGGAGATCACCATCCTCCTCACAGATACATCAGAAATACATCTACATGTGGAACAATGCCTACAGAACACCTACTGAACGCTGGCAGAAGACCTCAGACTTCCCAAAAGGCAAGAAACACCCCATGTACCTGTGTAGGGCAAAAGAAAAAAGAAAAAACAGAGACAAAAGAATAGGGGCAGGACCTGCACATCTGGGAGGGAGCTGTGAAGGAGGAAAAGTTTCCACACACTAGGAAGCCCCTTCACTGGCGGAGAGGGGGGGTTGGGGGGGAAGCTTCGGAGCCATGGAGGAGAGCTCAGCAATAGGGGTGCAGAAGGCAAAGCAGAGAGATTCCCGCACAGAGGATTGGTGCTGATCAGCAATCACCAGCCTGAGAGGCTTATCTGCTCACCCACTGGCCAGGACGAGTTGGGGCTGGGAGCTGAGGCTCAGGCTTCGGAGGTCAGATCCCAGGGAGAGGACTGGGGTTGGCTGCGAGAACACAGCCTGAAGGGGCCTAGTGCGCCACAGCTAGCTGGGAGGGAGTCCAGGAAAAAGTCTGGAACTGCCTAAGAGGCAAGAGACCATTGTTTTGGGGTGCACAAGGAGAAGGGATTCAGAGCACTGCCTAAATGAGCTCCAGAGATGGGTGCCAGGCGAGGCTATCAGCGCAGACCCCAGAAATGGGCATGAGACGCTAAGGCTGCTGCTGCAGCCACCAAGAAGCCTGTGTACAAGCACAGGTCACTATCCACACCTCCCCTACCTGGAGCCTGTGCAGCCCACCACTGCCAGGGTCCCGTGATCCAGAGACAACTTCCCCAGGAGAACACATGGTGCACGTCAGGCTGTTGCAACGTCAAGCTGGCCTCTGCCACTGCAGGCTCGCCCCACATTCTGTGCCCCTCCCCACCCCCGCCTGAGTGAGCCAGAGCCCCCTAGTCAGCTGCTACTTTAACCCCATCCTCTCTGCGCGAAGAACAGACGCCCTCAGGCGACCTACACGCAGAGGTGGGGCCAATCCAAAGCTAAGCCCCAGGAGCTGTGTGAACAAAGAAGACAAAGGGAAATTTCTCCCAGCAGCCTCAGGAGCAGCCGACTAAATCTCCACAATAACTTGATGTGCCCTGAATTTTTGGAATACCTGAATAGATGACGAATCATCCCAAAATTGAGGCAGTGGACTTTGCGAGCAACTGTAGACTTGGGATTTGCTTTCTGCATCTAGTTTGTTTCTGGTTTTATGTTTATCTTAGTTTAGCATTTAGAGTTTATTATCATTGGTAGATTCGTTTACTGATTTGGTTGCTCTCTTTCTTTTTCTTTAATATATATATATTTTTTCCTTTTTCTCATTTTGTGAGTGTGTATGTGTATGCTTCTTTGTGTGATTTTGTCTGTATAGCTTTGCTTTTACCATTTGTCCTAAGGTTCTGTCTGTCCCTTTTTTTTTTGTATAGTTTTTAGTGCTTGCTATCATTGGTGGATTTATTTTTTGGTTTGGTTACTCTCTCATTCTTTTTTTTTCTTTTTAATTGTTTTTAATTTTTAATAATTAAAAATTTTTTTTATTTTAATAACTTTATTTCACTTTTACTATATTTTGTTCTTTCTTTTTTTCACCCTTTTCTTCTGAGCCGTGTGGCTGACAGGGTCTTGATTCTCTGGCCTGGTGTCAGGCCAGTGCCTCTGAGGTGGCAGAACTGAGTTCAGGACATTGGTCCACCAGAGACCTCCCAGGTCCATGTAATATCAAACAGTGAAAGATCTCCTAGAGATCTCCATCTCAATGCTAAGACCCAGCTCCACTCAACAAGCAGCAAGCTAGAGTGCTGGACACCCTATGCCAAATAACTAGCAAGACAGGAACACAACAACACCCATTAGCAGACAGGCTGCCTAAAATTATAATAAATCATAATAAGGTCAGAGACAATCCAAAACACAGCACTGGACGCAGCCCTGCTCACCAGAAAAACAAGATCCAGCCTTATCCACCAGAACACAGGCACCAGTCCCCTCCAAGAGGAAGCCTACACAACACAATGAACCAACCTTAGCCTCTGGGGGTAGACACCAAAAACAACAGAAACTACGAACCTGCAGCTTGTGAAAAGGAGACCCCAAACACAATAAGTTAAGCAAAATGAGAAGACAGAGAAACACACAGCAGATGAAGGAGCAAGGTAAAAACCCACCAGACCAAACAAATGAAGAGGAAATAGGCAGTCTACCTGAAAAAGAATTCAGAGTAATGAAAGAAAAGATGATCCAAAATCTTGGAAATAGAATGGAGAAAATACAAGAAACATTTAAGAAGGAACCAGAAGAACTAAAGAGCAAACAAACAATGATGAACAACACAATAAATGAAATTAAAAATTCTCTAGAAGGAATCAATAGCAGAATAACTGAGGCAAGAGAACGGATAAGTACCTGGAAGATAAAATAGTGGAAAAACTACCGCAGAGCAGAAAAAAGAAAAAAGAATGAAAAGAATTGAGCAGACTCTCAGAGACCTCTGAGACAACATTAAACTTAACATTCAAATTATAGGGGTCCCAGAAGAAGAAGAGAAAAAGGAAGGGACTGAGAAAATATTTGAAGAGATTATAGTTGAAAACTTCCCTAATATGGGAAAGGAAATAGTCAAGTCCAGGAAGCACAGAGAGTCCCATACAGGATAAATCCAAGGAGAAACACTCCAAGACACATATTAATCAAACTATCAAAAATTCAATACAAAGAAAAAAATATTAAAAGGAGCAAGGGAAAGACAACAAATAATATACAAGGGAATCCCTATAAGGTTAACAGCTGATCTTTCAGCAGAAACTCTGCAAGCCAGAAGGGTTGGCAGGACATATTTAAAGTGATGAAAGGGAAAAAACTACAACCAAGATTACCCTACCCAGCAAGGGTCTCACTCAGATTCGACGGAGAAATCAAAATCTTTACAGACAAGCAAAAGCTAAGAGAATTCAGCACCACCAAACCAGCTCTACAACAAATGCTAAAGGAACTTCTCTAGGCAGGAAACACAAGAGAAGGAAAAGACCTACAATAACAAACCCAAAACAATTCAGAAAATGGTAAAAGGCACATACATATTGATAACTACCTTAAATGTAAATGGATTAAATGCTCCAACCAAAAGACATAGACTGGCTAAATGGATACAGAAACAAAACCCATATATATGCTGACCCATTTCAGACTTAGGGACACATACAGACTGAAACTTAGGGGATGGAAAAAGATATTCCATGCAAATGGAAATCAAAAGAGAGCTGGAGTAGCAATTCTCATATCAGACAAACTAGACTTTAAAATAAAGATATTACAAGAGACAAAGAAGTACACTACGTACTGATCAAGGGAGCAATCCAAGAAGAAGATATAACAATTGTAAATATTTATGCACCCAATATAGGAGCACCTCAATACATAAGGTAAATGCTAACAGCCATAAAAGGGGAAATCAACAGTATCACAATCATAGTAGGAGACTATAACACCCCACTTTTCCCAATGGACACATCATCCAAAATGAAAATAAATAAGGAAACACAAGGTTTAAATGATACATTAAACAAGATGGACTTAATTGATATTTATAGGACATTCCATCCAGAAACAGCAGAATACACTTTTTCTCAAATGCTCATGGAATATTCTCGAGGATAGACCATATCTTGGGTCACAAATCAAGCCTTGGTAAATTTAAGAAAATTGAAATCGCATCAAGTATCTTTTCTGACCACAACGCTATGAGACTAGATATCAATTTCAGGAAAAAATCTGTAAAAAATACAAACACATGGAGGCTAAACAATATACTACTAAATAACTAAGAGATCACTGGAGAAATCGAAGTGGAAATCAAAAAATAAGTAGCAAAATATGACAATGAAAACACGTCAACCCAAAACCTATGGGATGCAGCAAAAGCAGTTCTAAGAGGGATGTTTATAGCAATACAATCCTACCTCAAGAAACAAGAAACATCTCAAATTAACAACTAACCTGACACCTAAAGCAATTAGAGAAAGAAGAACAAATAAACCCCCAAATTTGGCAGAAGGAAACAAATCACAAAGATCAGATCAGAAATAAATGAAAAAGAAATGAAGGAAACAGTAGCAAAGATCAATAAAACTGAAAGATGTTTCTTTGAGAAGATAAACATAGTTGATAAACCATTAGCCAGACACATCAAGAAAAAAAGGATGACTCAAATCAACAGAAATGAAAAAGGGGAAGTAACAACTGAAACTGCAGAAATACAAAGGATCATGAGAGATTACTACAAGCAACAATATGCCAATAAAATGGACAACCTCAAAGAAATGGACAAATTCTTAGAAATGCACAACCTTCCGAGACTGAACCAGGAAGAAATAGAAAATATAAACAGACCAATCACAAGCACTGAAATTGTAACTGTGATTAAAAATCTTCCAACAAACAAAAGCCCAGGGTGAGATGGATTCAGAGGCGAATTCTATCAAACATTTAGAGAAGAGCTAACACCTATCCTTCTCAAACTCTTCCAAAATATAGTAGAAAGAGGAACACTCCCAAACTCATTCTACGAGGCCACCATCACCCTGATACCAAAACCACACAAAGATGTCACAAAGAAAGAAAACTACAGGCCAATATCACTGATGAACATAGATGCAAAAATCCTCAACAAAATACTAGCAAACAGAATATAGCAGCACATTAAAAGGATCATACACCTTGATCAAGTGCGGTTCATCCCAAGAATGCAAGGATTTTTCAATATACGCAAATCAATCAATGTGATACACCATATAAACAAACTAAAGGAGAAAAATCATATGATCATCTCAATAGATGCAGAAAAAGCTTTCGACAAAATTCAACACCCATTTATGATAAAAACCCTCCATAAAGTAGGCATAGAGGGAGCTTACCTCAACATAATAAAGGCCATATATGACAAACCCACAGCCAACGTCATTCTCAATGGTGAAAAACTGAAACCATTTCCTCTAAGATCAGGAAAAAGACAAGGTTGTCCACTCTCACCACTATTATTCAACACAGTTTGGGAAGTTTTAGCCACATCAATCAGAGAAGGAAAAGAAATAAAAGGAATCCAATTCGGAAAAGAAGAATTAAGACTGTCACTGTTTGCAGATGACATAATACTATACCTAGAGAATCCTAAAGATGCTGCCAGAAAACTACTAGAGCTAATCAATGAATTTTGTAAAGTATCAGGATACAAAATTAATGCACAGAAATCTCTTGCATTCCTATACACTAATGATGAAAAATCTGAAAGAGAAATTAAGGAAACACTCCCATTTACCATTGCAAGAAAAAGAATAAATTACCTAGGAATAAACCTACCTAAGGAGACAAAAGACCTGTATGCAGAAAACTATAAGACACTGATGAAAGAAATTAAAGATGATACAAACAGATGGAGAGATATACCATGTTCTTGGATTTGAAGAATCAATATTGTGAAAATGACTATACCACCCAAAGCAATCTACAGATTCAGTGCAATCCCTATCAAACTACCACTGGCATTTTTCACAGAACTAGAACAAAAAATTTCACAATTTGTATGGAAACACAAAAGACCCCGAATAGCCAAAGAAATCTTGAGAAAGAAAATCAGAGCTGGAGGAATCAGGCTCCCTGACTTCAGACTATACTACAAAGCTACAGTAATCAAGACAGTATGTTACTGGCACAAAAACAGAAATATAGATCAATGGAACTGGACAGAAAGACGAGATAAACCCACGCACGTACGGTCACCTTATTTTTGATAAAGGAGGCAACAATATACAATGGAGAAAAGACAGCCTCTTCAGTAAGTGGTACTGGGAAAACTGGACAGCTACATGGAAAAGAATTAAATTAGAACACTCCCTAACACCCCACACAAAAGTAAACTCAAAATGGATTAAAGACCTAAATGTAAGGCCAGACACTGTAAGGCCAGACACTATCAAACTCTTAGAGGAAAACATAGGCAGAACACGCTATGACATGAATCACAGCAAGATCCTTTTTGACCCACCTGCTTGAGAAATGGAAATAAAAACAAAAATAAACAAATGGGACCTAATGAACTTAAAAGCGTTTGCACAGCAAAGGAAACCATAAGCAAGACGAAAAGACAACCCTCAGAATGGGAGAAAATATTTGCAAATGAAGCAACTGACAAAGGATTAAACTCCAAAATTTACAAAGCAGTTCATGCAGCTCAATATCAAAAAAAGAAACAACCCAATCAAAAAATGGGCAGAAGACCTAAACAGACATTTCTCCAAAGAAGATATACAGATTGCCAACAAACCTATGAAAGGATGCTCAACATCACTAATCATTAGAGAAATGCAAATCAAAATTACAATGAGGTATCATTTCACACTGGTCAGAATGGCCATCATCAAAAACTCTACAAACAATAACTGCTAGAGAGCGTGTGGAGAAAAGGGAATCCTCTTGCACTGTTGGTGGGAATGTAAATTGATACAGCCACTATGGAGAACAGTATGGAGGTTCCTTAAAAAACTACACATAGAACTACCATACAACCCAGCAATCCCACTTCTGGGCATATACCCTGAGAAAACCATAATTCAAAAAGAGTCATGTACCACAATGTTCTTTGCAGCTCTATTTACAATAGCCAGGACATGGAAGCAACCTAAGTGTCCATCGACAGATGAATGGATAAAGAAGACGTGGCACATATATACAATGGAATATTACTCAGTCATAAAAAGAAACGAAATTGAGTTATTTGTAGTGAGGTGGGTGGACCTAGAGTCTGTCATACAGATTGAAGTAGGTCAGAAAGAGAAAAACAAATACCGTATGCTAACACATACATATGGAATGTACAAAAAAAAAAAAAAAAAACAATGGTTATGAAGATCCTAGCAGCTGGACAGGAATAAAGATGCAGACCTACTAGAGAATGGACCTGAGGACATGGGGAGGGGGAAGTGTAAACTGGGACAAAGTGAGAGAGTGGCATGGACATATATACACTACCAAATGTATAACTGATAGCTAGTGGGAAGCAGCCGCATAGCACAGGGAGATCAGCTCAATGCTTTGTGACCACCTAGAGGGGTGGGATAGGGAGGGTCGAGGGAGGGAGACGTAAGAGGGAAGAGATACAGGGATATATGTATATGTGTAGCTGATTCACTTTGTCATAAAGCAGAAACTAACACACCATTGTAAAGCAATTATACTCCAATGAAGATGTTAAAAAAAAAGAAGAAATAAAAAGTGTTGGTGAGGATGTGGAGAAAATGGAACCCTTGTGCACTGTTGGGGGAATGTAAATTAGTTCAGCCACTCTGGAAAACAGTATGGAGATTTCTCAAAAAATTAAAAATAGAACTACCATATGATCCAGCAATTCCACTCCTGGGTATTTATCTAAGGAAAACACTAATTAGTAAAGGTATATTAACCTCTATCTTCATTGCAGCATTATTGGCAATGGCCAGGATATGGAAGCAACTTAAGTGCACATCAATATATGAATAAAGAAGATGTGGTATATATAAATATACACACACACACACAAAATGGAATTTTACTCAGCCACAAAAAGATGAAATATTGCCATTTGCTACGACATGGATGGACCTAGAGTGTATTATGCTAAGAGAAATAAGTCAGACTGAGAAAGACAAATACTGTATAATTTCAGTTATATGTAGAATCTAAAAAAGAAAACAACTGAACAAACATAGCAAAGAAGAAACAGAGTTATAGATACAGAGAACAGGTCGTTGCCAGATGGGAGGGATGTGGGGGGAAGAAGGAAACAGGTGAGGGAGAGTAAGAGGTACAAACTTCCAGCTGCAAAATAAATGAGTCAATGGTATGAAATATACCATGTGGGGAATATAGCCAATAACTACACAGTATCTTTCTTTGAGACAGATCGTAACTAGACTTAATGTGGTGATCATTTTGAAACGCATAGAAATATTGAATTACTATGCTGTGTCAAATGAACTAACATAGTGTTGTAGGTCAATTATAGTTCAAAAACAAACAGACACACTCATAGATAAAGAGATCAGAAGTGTGGTTACCAGAGACAGGGGAAAGTGGGAAGGGAAATTGGATGAAGGCAGTCGAAAGCTACACACTTCCAGTTATAAGGTAAATAAGTACTAGGGATGTAATATACAACATGATAAATATAATTAACACTGCTGTATGTTATATATAAAAGTTGTTAAGAGAACAAATCCTAAGAATTCTCATCACAAGAAAATAAAATATTTTAAAAATATTTTTTCTATTTCTTTAATTTTGTAACTTTATGAGATTATGGATGTTCACAAAACTTATTGTGATAATAATTTCATGATGTATGTAAGTCAGATCATTATGTTGTACATCTTAAACTTACATACTGCTGTATGTCAATTATATCTCAATAAAAGTGGAAGATAAAAAAGAAACAAACAAAAGGTATGCTATACATACAATGGAATACAATGTAGCCTTAAGAAGAGAGCGAGAGCGAGAGAGTGAGCGCGAGGGCCTGTGAGAGCACTGTTTCTTCCTGGAAGGACTTGGTACTGACTCGGTTGTCAATTTCTAAACCAATCCCTGGGGCCAAGGGGTGGGTTGTACTGATTTAATTAAGTCAATTAGGGCAACCCTTGGAGCTGGATTTGGAGTCAATCCCACCCAAATCATGTGGCTGAGAATGTAGAAGAGTGATTTTCCAAACAATATTTGGGGACATAGTACTACAATAGGAGGAAATGATGCTTAGAAAAAAAAAAAAAAAAAACTAGAAATGATCCAAAGCTATAATCAGAGCTCTTCCTCTCTCTTCATGTTGTAGCAAAGATGGTCCTTATCAGGAACATGTTACATGATGCTTGGTGCATCTCAGACTTCTAATTGATCCTGATTTCATCATGTCAACGCCTTATCAGCCTCCCCTCGTGAGACAGGCTGGGACCTGGGACCCTTTGCTGCAGTGCTGCAATGCTTACACCTGGGCACACCTCTCCTTAAGGAGCAAAATACAAAGAAACTGTATGGGACTAAAAATAACTGCTTGCATGCTTGGGGCAAAGTCTGGACCCAAAAGATACAAAGAGACCAAAAAACCCAACTGCCACTTTTGAAGAGCCTGGAGCAAAAGCAGGGTACTGCGCATGCCCCCTGCACACAACACCACCTAAGGGGTGGGCAAAACACCTAAGCTACTCCTCTGGCCCGACCCCTGGACACACCCCTACCCTCGCCCCATATAATGAACAAGCTGGCCCCCACCTCATTGAGCGAGCAAGCAAGGGAACTTGTTGTTTGTTCTCACTCTCCCCTGCTGCAGCAGAGACCCCAATAAAGCCTTGCCTGAATTTCTTGTCTGGCCTCTGGTCAATTTCTATTGATGGGCGGGGTGGGGAGGCCAAGAACCCTGGTCGGTAACACTTGTAGTGGAGGACTGAGTTTGTGTGACTGACAGTTTCATCAGATGGAAAAGGACAGAAGAAAAGTGTTATGTTACCACAAGAAGGAGGAAGTGTTGTGAGGTAACTTAAGAAGAAGAAGTAAATACAAAAAAATTCCCTAGAATTAGGCTTTCCTTCTATGTATACTTTTTAAATATGCTTTTCCCTAACTGTATCTATCCCATACAGCTAAGATTTACCCCTTCTATAAAAGGAGAGAGCTCACTCCCTGCACCTAGTTTTGAGTATAGTATCTCTGGGTGATACGCATTTTCCTTGGTCAAGTCTGGTTCAGCCAATGTGCATTAGCCTCTTTGCTTGACTCAAGCTCTGTCTTCAGGGATTATGCCCCTTATCCCTTGTCTTCACTGGGCACAGAGAAGACTCTCTTTTGGGGGGCTGTGCCCCCAATTTTAATCTGACATGGTTGCAAGGACCTGGAAATTGTATCAATTTTGGGGGTTTTTTTGTTTTTTCTTTCTTTTTTCTCCTCACCAACCCAGGTCTTCGTCTGCTAGGAATTTTTCTGGAAATAGCTCTTAAAACATGGATATGGGGAAATATGAATTTTCTTGAATCTAAGATCTAATAAATAAACCTAACAAGGTAGTTTAGTTATGGTCTCCAAATCTGGACCCTGCCTTAAGGCTTTCTGCTTTAGCAGTATTTCTGAGAATTCTGCTTATCCCTCAGCCCTCAGTTAAACCACTTCTATCTGGCATTTACCTCAGAAATGATAGTTTATAATCATGAGACCCAGCTAATATTATTATAATCCCACACTGCCTTACAGAGATATAAATATTACCTTTGTTAGTACATGAAGAAAAGCATTTAGACAGAGCCTAGGGCATATGGCTTTTACTCTGTTCTCTGGCTTTACGTAGGTCCTAATACTTTATTCCCCCTGTTGTCTACAGGTCCCTATCCTTTCATCTTCCAATGTTAATTTGAGGACAGATAATATAGGACAATTAATTTGGAGACTTTTCCAACTGCACAAAGTACATAATTATTGGATTCTCAACCATTCGGACTGCTGACTCTAAGGAGACAGCACTTCTTAACAAAACTGTATTTTCTTTCTTCTCATCTTTTACATGTGCAGCTTGAAAAAAATTTAGCTTTTTCTAGTAGGATGTTATTAAAGAAGGCAATAAGCACCAATATCCTGATTTTTTTCCTACCAAGTCCCCTAAAGCCCCAGTGTCAGTGGAAAACTCAGTAGTGGCTAAAAAAGACAAAACAGACAAGAATTTGTCCAGGAGCTTTGCTATTCATAATTTAACATCCTCAAACTTGAAGTTGAAGAATCTTTTTTGGTATTCCTTATTATTTTGTTGACAACTTAAGGTCTGTTAAATGCACAGATGACTTTCATATTTTTCAGGGCTTTTTTCTATTGCAATGGCAAAAAGTAAATTCAAAACAGCTTAAGGAAAAAGGGGAATTTACTGGCTTCTTTTTTAGCTCTCCTATGTAATTATGGTACATTTATGCTGTATTTAAAAGGGTAATGGACTATGCCATAGAAAATAAACATGTATACATGAGCCAAAGGGATCATTTATCACAGCTGGACAGGGATTAAAGTAGCATAGCATAATGATCAATAATCTAAAGCACGTACACTTTCCCAGAAACTTTCTACAGCAAAGTGTCCTTACTGGATTACATTTACTTATATAGAAATGTAAAGGAAAGTTATAATGGAGTAGAGCAAACAATTTGATGAGAGAGGGCAGATATCTACATATTTGGAGAGGAGGCAGGTTGTGGATGGAAGGAAAATTGTTGGGCAATATCAGTGGAGAAAAAAAGGTAGATAGGTCCTATGGTCATGCTGAAACCTGTTGACATTTCTTGTTATGCCAGAATTCAACGTGGTCAGTGAAGAATTTCTGAATAAATCTACTCCTGGGAATTGACAATGAGTCCTCCTATATACTCTTTATAGTACACTAGCCTCAAGCCAATCTCAGCATAAGCCTCAGAGGTATCACTTTTCATAGAATATAAAAGATTGTAGAGTTTTCATCAGAATTTCATTTAGCCTAGAACTTCAATGTACAGATGATTAAATAGACTAAAAGAAAGACCTCCATAGCTTTCTTTTTTAAATGATGGCAATTCCTTTGTTCGATTAAAAACAAAAACAAATACACTTGCTTTATGGGCCAAGGAAAGGAGGACTAATTCTACACAGTAGTGACTATAAAAAGTGCTCGTAAGTTACTGTAAGTCTAATAATATTATCTGTATTTTCATCTTCTAAGTCACCTTGGAATAAAAGGAAACATACTTCTCATTCCTAGGAAAGTATCATTTCATCTTCAGAGCAGTATCACTTAAGAAAAGCAAACCAACAATAAACCTGATACCTGAATAAAATTTGATAGCTATTATTTTAAAAAGTAATCTGGTAAACAAAATTAAGTTAATCTAACAAGACTGAAGTGTAGGGTTTCCCTGGTGGCGCAGTGGTTGAGAATCTGCCTGCCAATGCAGGGGACACGGGTTCGAGCCCTGGTCTGGGAAGATCCCACATGCCGCAGAGCAGCTAGGCCCGTGAGCCACAACTACTGAGCCTGCGCGTCTGCAGCCTGTGCCCTGCAACAAGAGAGGCCGCGACAATGAAAGGCCCACACACCGCGATGAAGAGTGGCCCCCGCTTGCCGCAACTAGAGAAAGCCCTCGCGCAGAAACGAAGACCCAACATAGCCATAAAAAAAAAAAAAAAAAGACTGAAGCGTATACTGATAGGGAGTAAGTGATTACACTTACAGTGTATTGCATTTAAATGTATGTACTGCAATTTATAATATGCAAATCTGAAAATCATACATAATCAATGAAAATTTTAACCATCCAATTTTAGAGTTCTGCAATAAAGCAAGTAAAAAAAAGTCAGATTTTGAAGAAATGACTTCACAGCATTTTTGAGAAATAAGGAATCTATTGGTATTAAGAACGGCAAAGAGATTGCTTTAAAGTTTTAACTTTAGCCGAAAAGTGGCTTCATATAAAAGTTTCGTGACCTTGAATTCGATTAATTCAATATGTTTTATTGCCTTATACTTGGTTTAAGTTAAATTATCTGGTATTAAAAAAAAAAGTTTTGGGCTTCCCTGGTGGCGCAGTGGTTGAGAGTCTGCCTGCTAATGCAGGGGACGCGGGTTCGAGCCCTGGTCTGGGAAGATCCCACATGCCGCGGGGCGGCTGGGCCCGTGAGCCACAATTGCTGAGCCTGCGCGTCTGGAGCCTGTGCCCCGCGACGGGAGGGGCCGCGATAGAGAAAGGCCCGCGCACCGCGATGAAGAGCGGTCCCCGCACCGCGATGAAGAGTGGCCCCCGCTTGCCGCAACTGGAGAAAGCCCTCGCACGAACCGAAGACCCAACACAGCCAAAAATAATAAATAAATAAATAAATAAATAAATAAATAAGAAAATCCTTTAAAAAAAAAAAAAAAAAAGTTTTACCCTAAGAGTAGCTTCCTTTTCATCTAGAAGTCAATTTAGCATCAATAAAATCTTTTCATCTAGTTTCCCGTATTTAATCTTTGTTGTTACAATAGCAATATTTCAGTAACAAATGTGGTTGCCATCCACATTTTCAATGTTTAGTGCTTGTCATAATAAATAAAAAATAATAATCTATAACAATTATCAACAGTACTGAAACATTTCATCTTCCAGTTAATAGTCATTGTTTTGATGAGTCTGCCCAATAATCTGCAGTTTTATAAAATCAGATCCATAAATAATATTGGAAACGTCAATATTTTAAAATAAAAATGTAAAAATACTAACTCTTGCTAGGAGAATAGTATGCAAAGGGAGCTGACTCTTGAACATATGTATCATACTGGAAATGGTTTGCATTATCTCATAGCTTAATGTCCCACAATATCAAGAGACATAATTATCATTTGAAAAAAATTTTGGTAGAAGGTGATTGTTAAAAGTGGGTACTCTGGGGTCAAACTGAGTTAGTTCAAATCCTAGCTGATTTTTATTAAGTCTGTGACCTCCAGTAAGCTTTTTCACCTCCTGAAGCCCTCAGAATTTTCATCTGTAAAGGGGGATAAATGAAACCTACTAAATTATATAAGGCTTTTAGTAGAGTAGGTATATAAAAAGGTGTATAACATCACTATCAGGGAAATGCAAAACAAAACCACAGTGATATATCACCTCATACCTGTTAGAATGGCTATTATCAAAAATAAGAGAAAACAAGTGCTGACAAAGATGTGGAGAAAAGGAAACCATTGTGCAAAGTTGGTGGGAATGTAAATTGGTGCAGCCCCTATGGAAAACAGTATGGAGTTTCCTCAAAAAATTTAAAATAGAACTACCATACGATCCAGCAATCCCATATATATATGGGATTTATATCCAAAGGAAATGAAAATAAGATATTGAAGAGATATCTTCATACCCTTGTTCATTGCAGCGTTAGTCACAATAGCAAAAAGGTGACAAAAATCTAAATGTCCGTCCACAGATGAATTAATAAAGAAAATGTGGTATATACATAAAATGGAATATTGTTCAGACAAGAGAAAGAAGGAAATCTTACCGTTTGTGACAACACGAATGGGCCTTGAGGGCATTATGCTAAGTGAAATAAGCCAGACAGATGCAGACTAATACTGCGTGGTATCACTTATATGTGGAATCTAAAAAAAAGTCAAACTCCTAGAAACAGAGAGTAGAAAAGTGGTTGCCAATAGTTTGAGGGTAGAGAAATTAGGAAGAGATTGGTAAACGGGTACAAATTTTCAACTATAAAATGAATAAAGTCTGAGGATATATCCTATAAGATGGTGACTATAGTTGATAACACTATTATATAATTGAAATTTCCTAAGAGGGTAGAATATAAATGTTCTCATACACACATAAAAGATAAATACGTGAAGTGATAGATTTGTTAATTAACTAGATGGGAAGACTCTTCTCATAATGTATATCAAATCATCACAATGTACACTTTAAATATTTTACAATTTTATATGTCAATTATACCTCAATAAAGCTGAACAAAATCTCAAAACTGCTCCAAATAACAAGTTAAAACAAGGAATTGAAATAATCTAAATGATTCCTATTCTAATGGCTTGTAAGCACATTGATTCCCCAGCACGTCACAATACAAAACAGTTTTGAAAAACTATTATTTGTCTTGAGTTTAAAATATACCAAGCAACCTGATGTTCAATATATTTTAATTGGTGTGAATGATGCAAACTGAAAAATACAAATGACATTTCCTCATTAAGTTCAAATCAGAGTTGTTGACAATAAGTTAGCGATCCTAAATTTATATTCAGGAAATTAAGGCACAACATATTCAGTCAGCAGAAACATGCAGCTACCTTATGTTTCTGAGAAATGAGAATCATCCTAGCTATTTGATTCATCCCTTGTACAACAAACAACGGTGATAAGAAGAGATTAGGGGGACTTCTGTTAGGAATACACATAGAATTCTAACTGTATTAAAAACATTCTGGGCATCATTTGGGTCATCACAGTAAAGTATAAAATAGAGTTATTTCAGATGAAAACAATCAGATTTAATGAAAAGTTTGGGCAACAGCCCCTATGAGATAAAGCAAATGAAATGCGCTCCTTCATCCTAGAGGAAGAACGGATGATTTTTGGATTTACTGAGAGACTTGAGTATATGAAATGGTCCTTAACAATAGATGAGGAGCAGATCTTATCTTCCTAGACACAAGAGTAAAAAGACTCTAATTAGATTATAAATCAGAGAGACAGTCTCTCCTATAACAGTTATAAGATCTTGGAAAGAATTATTTTTAAGGGTAAGAGTAGAATCTGATGCTGTGAATGAGAAGAGTCTATTTTAATAGTACTTGGAATAGCTCAGGCTGAGGGATGACTTAGCTGACCTTTCCATGGACACTTTAACTCTGTGACTTGGCACACAAGGCTTTAGTGCCATATTTCAAAGGCAAATTTCAAATGGCTCTCTATCCTTCTTAATGGAAATGGAATCTGTTTAGCCAATTCCAAAGCAGTCTCTCCCAATTAACAACTAAATTGTTTTTCAGGACAATGGAAAACATAATCCAAAAAGAAAAAATCCATCATTGTCTGCTAAATCACTAAAAGATCAAATTCTAACATCTTACAATAATTTAAATGCTAACATCTTGCAATAACTTTAAAGACCAAAGGGCATAAAGGAGGAGCATGGACTGTCAGCTGTTTTGTGTGTTTTGAAAGGTATAATCTGAATAATTTACTGTATGCAGGTATAAAAATAAACCAAGGAATCAGCTAAGAATTCAAATACGAACAATAGTTTTTAAAGTACTCTTCTCAGAACATGCAAAAAACAGGAAAGGAGAATGAACAATCACAGTTTATAGGTGTCTATTAGAAACTAGGAATGGTACTACTCAAACATGTCTCAACCTACCCTATATCTGTATATCTTAAAACAGGATTGTGTAATTGTTCAGAGCAAAGAGAGTAGACCTTCAGAGAACACAGACACTTTACAGAAGAGAGCAATTTCATACAGACTTTACTCCACTCAAGGATATGTAAAACAACACAACAACATGGGGCATGTGAAGGAGGAAGAAGCTAGAACAAAGAAATCCCATACCCTTGAATGGGATACTTCCACAGAAAGATACAGTGTTTGAAATTTTCATTATCCTGCAAAAACATACTGTTTTTGGACAGAAGAATCATAATACATAAACACAGGAAATTAAAATAATATAGGATATTTAATCAAAAGGGAAATTGATAAGTTGAAGAAGTCATAAGCCAAAAAAAGTAAAGCAACAATTAAAATACAACTTATAAGCAATCAAGTGCAATATGCAAACACGTTAAAGCTTTTTAGAACAAAACTGGTGAAAGACAAGCACCTCTAAAATGCAGAAGAAAAATATAAAACATAAAACTATTAGTCTAAAGAAGGAATAATAGAGAACAGAAATTCAGTGTATGATCTGATAAGCATGATCAGAAAAAATAAAATGGAAATACAAATATAAATCTAAATAGAACAATTATCTGTACTATACAAAAAGAAAAAGAAGGTCACAACCTTCAGAAAAATCAGAATAAATAGGTTTGTGACTAAATATACTCTAGCTTTGTTTTTCCTGTTTCAAAAGCAGAAAAAAATTTTTTTCCAGATTTCAAGCAGAAAAACAAGTAAATTTAATAAAACAGAGTCTTTTAACCAAAAAACAAAATTGTGCTAATTTCAGAGTTTTCTCTGTAATAACAAACTCAGAAATACCATGAAGCCCTAATGGTAGCATTTTTAAGGAAAAAATGTATACATGACACATTTTATACCCAACATAAATGTCTATGATATATGATAGTGAACAAAAATACATTCTCATAATTCAAGAATTCTGAAAATATCACATGTGCCAGTACAAAATAAAAATATTTAACAGTACATATTAACCTAACAAGAGAAATAGAAAATCAAAAACCACAGAAAAGAAAATTCATGGTGTAAATATTTGGGACTAAGCAGTGGAAACACATGATATATTGAAGTGATAATCGCAGATGCTCTTATGAAAATAGAACCAGATCTATTTTGGGGGTAGAAATAAGTATACATATATGTTATATGAATAAACTGAGTTGGGTTAAATTCATCTTTTAAAAGATACAGTTTATAAGATTAGATTAAACCACAAAATCCAAATACATGTTATCACTAAGTGTTTCACTTAAAAAAAAAATTTAGTGAGTTTAGAAAGATGAGACAAAATATATCAGAAAAACGCATATGTAGCAGAGGAAGATTTTATAAAAATAGTATTCAGGAAAAATTCTAGGCGGGAAGCATTAAACTATAAAAACTATCCTTAATTTTAAATAATTGAAATTAAAAATCAGAGTAGAATAATCACAAAACCATATTTATTGACTCAAAATGTATAGAAAAAATTAGTAAAGTAAGAATTGAAAAACACAATGGTAAATGGTAATGGGATACCTATCTCAGTTGTTTTATGTTATTTAATCATGTTTTTAAAATATCTACGAATCAACATTGTACCTCTACCCCAAATAGCCATACTTCCCAATACCAATGGACTTTTAAAAATCACATGGGTAATTTGTAATTTCATAATACTGGAACAATTTAAATGCCTATACCTAGGAAATAGGTTAAATAAACTCCAGCACATCTACAATGCAAATATTAAGCAGATGTAAAAACATAAGAGCTAAACTCCTATGAACTGATAATATACTGTTAAGTGAGGAGAAAAAAGTACAACATAAGCATAAGTAGCATGTTAATCTTTTGGAAGAAAAAAGGTAATAATATATTCGTATATATTAATTTTTACAAAAATACATATAGGAAGGAAAACCAGAGACTAATAGAACTGGTAGGTGAGAACTGGGCAAAAGGGATAAAGAAGGGGAAAGGACATTTTTGAATCTATCTTTGCATAAAACTTTTAGTTTTGAGCCATGTTAATCTAATTTAGACATATAATAAAGTTTAAAATTGTAAAGATGTCTTGATACTTAGATTTTTTGTTGATAGTGGTATTGGTATAGCAATTTATAGATATATATATATGTAAAATTATACATAAAATAACTATATATATATATATAAAGATATATAATCTACCTCTGTTACATTTTCATTTTTCTGATATATCTTGTCTCATCTCTCTCTATATAATATAGAGAAAGAGCACAAACAACTGACTATATTGATGTTGTTAGAAGCAAAGTTTCTTATTGTGGGGGAAGAGTGAATCCATTTGGAAATATAGAAATGAACTTCAAGATGGCAGAGGAGTAAGACATGCAGATCACCTTCCTCCCCACAAATACATCAAAAATATATCTACATGTGGAACAACTCCTACAGGACACTGAATGCTGGCAGAAGACCTCAGCCTTCCCAAAAGGCATGAAAATACCCACATACCTGGGTAGGGAAAAAGAAAAAGCAGAGACAAAAGAATAGGGATGGAACCTGCACCTCTGGGAGGGAGCTGTGAAGGAAGAAAAGTTTCCACACACTAGGAAGCCCCTTCACGGGTGGAGACGGCGGTGGTGGGGGGATGCTTCGGAGCCACAGAGGAGAGCGCAGCAACAGGGATGCAGAGGGCAAAGTGGAGAGATTCCGCACAGAGGATCGGTGCCGACCAGCACTCACCAGCCTGAGAGGCTTGTCTGCTCACCTGCCGGGGCAGGGGGTGCTGGGAGCTGAGGCTTGGGCTTCAGAGTTCAAACCCCAGGGAGAGGACTGGGGTTGTCTGTGTGAGCACAGCCTGAAGGGGGCTAGTGCGCCACAGCTAGCCGGGAGGGAGTCCAGGAAAAAGTCTGGACCTGCCTAAGAGTCAAGAGACCATTGTTTCAGGGTGCAAGAGGAGAGAGGATTCAGAGCACCGCCTAAACGAGCTTCAGAGATGGGTGCAAGCCACGGCTATTAGCTCAGACCCCAGAGATGGGCATGAAACGCTAACACTGCTGCTGCAGCCACCACGAATCCTGTGTGCAAGCACAGGTCACTATCGACACACACCGCCCCACCCCCCACCCCGGGAGCCTGTGCATCCTGCTATTGCCAGGGTCCTGTGATCCAGGGACAACTTCCCCAGGAGAACAAACAGTGTGCCCCAGACTGTTGCAACATCACCCCAAGAGCTGTGCAAACAAAGAAGAGAAAGGGAAATTTCTCCGTGCAGCCTCAGGAGCAGTGGACTAAATACCCACAATCAACTTGATGTTCCCTGCCTCTGTGGAATACCTGATAGGTAACGACTCATCCCAAAATTGTGGCAGTGGACTTTGGGAGCAACTGTAGACTTGGGGTTTGCTCTCTGTGACTGATTTGTTTCTGATTTTTATGTTTACCTTAGTTTAGTGTTGCTTGTTATCATTAGTGGATTTGTTTATTGGTTTGGTTGCTCTCTTTTTCTTTTTATTATTATTTTTAATATTTTTATTTTAATAATTTTCTTTTCTTTGTTAATTTACCTTTTTAAAAAAATTTTTCCTTCTTTTTCCCTCCTTTTCTTCTAAGCCGTGTTGCTGACAGGGTCTTCGTGTTCTGGGCTGGTGTAAGGCTTGAGCCTCTGAGGTGGGAGAGCTGAGATCAGGACATTGGACCACCAGAGACTTCCCAGCCCCACCTAATATCAAGCAGCAAGAGCTCTCCCAAAGATCTCTGCCTCAATGATAAGACCCAGCTCCACCCAATGGCCAGCAAAGTCCAGTGCTAGACACCCTACACCAAACAACTAGCAAGACAGGAACACAACCCCACCCATTAGCAGAGAGGCTGCCTAAAATCATACTAAGTTTACAGACACCACAAAACACAGCACCCGAAGCGGCCCTGTACACCAGAAACACAAGATCCAGCCCCACCCACCAGAACACAGGCACCAGACCCCTCCACCAGGAAGCCTACTCAAGCCACTGAACCAACCTCACCCACTGGGGGAAGACACCAAAAACAACAGGAACAACAAATCTGCAGCCTGCGAAAAGAACACCCCAAACACAGTAAGTTAAACAAAATGAGAACACAGAGAAATATGCAGCAGATGAAGGAGCAAGGTAAAAACCCACCAGACTAAACAAATGAAGAGGAAATAGGCAGTCTACCTGAAAAAGAATTCAGAGTAATGATAATAAAGATGATCCAAAATCTCGGAAATAGAATGGAGAAAATACAAGAAACATTTAACAAGGATCTGGAAGAACTAAAGAGCAAACAAACAAGATGAACAACACAATAAATGAAATTAAAAATTCTCTAGAAGGAATCAATAGCAGAATAACTGAGGCAGAAGAATGGGTAAGTGCTCTGGAAGATAAAATAGTGGACATAATACTGCAGAGCAAAATAAAGAAAAATGAATGAAAAGAATTGAGGACAGTCTCAGAGACTTCTGGAACAATATTAAACTCACCAACATTCGAATTATAGGGGTCCCAGAAGAAGAAGAGAAAAAGAAAAAGTCTGAGAAAATATTTGAAGAGATTGTAGTTGAAAAGTTCCCGAACATGGGAAAGGAAATAATCATGTCCAGGAGGCTCAGAGAGTACCATACAGGATAAATCCAAGGAGAAACACATCAAGACACATATTAATCAAACTATCAAAAATTAAATACAAAGAAAAAATATTAAAAGCACCAAGGGAAAAACAACAAATAACATACAAGGGAATCCTCATAAGGTAAACAGCTGATCTTTCAGCAGAAACTATGCAAGCCAGAAGAGACTGGCAGGACATATTTAAAGTGATGAAAGGGAAAAACCTACAACCAAGATTACTCAACCCAGCAAGGATCTCATTCAGACTTGATGGAGAAATTAAAACCTTTACAGAAAAGCAAAAAGCTAAGAGAATTCAGCACCACCAAACCAGCTCTACAACAAATGCTAAAGGAACTTCTCTAAGTGGGAAACACAAGAGAAGAAAAGGACCTACAAAAACAAACCCATAACAATAAAGAAAATGGTAATAGGACCATGCATATCGATAGCTACCTTAAATGTAAATGGATTAAATGCTCCAACCAAAAGACACAGACTGCCTGAATGGATACAAAAACAAGACCCGTATATATGTTCTCTACAAGAGACCCATTTCAGACCTAGGGACACATACAGACGGAAAGTGAGGGGATGGAAAAAGATATTCCATGCAAATGGAAATCAAAAGAAAGCTGGAGTAGCCATTCTCATTTCAGACAAAATAGACTTTAAAATAAAGACTATTGCAAGAGACAAAGAAGGACACTATGTACTGATCAAGGGATCAATCCAAGAAAAGATATAACAATTGTAAATATTTATGCACCTAATAGGAACACCTCAATACATAAGGCAAATGCTAACAACCATGAAAGGGGAAATCAACAAAATCAACAGTAACAGAATAATAGTAGGGGACTTTAACACCCCACTTTCACCAATGGACAGATCATCCAAGATGAAAATAAATGAGGAAACATAAGCTTTAAATGACACATGAGAACAGATAGACTTAATTGATATTTATAGGAAATTCCATCCAAAAACAACAGAATACACTTTCTTCTCAAGTGCTCATGGAACACTCTCCAGGAGAGACCATATACTGGGTCACGAATCAAGCCTTTGGAAATTTAAGAAAACTGAAATCATATCAAGTATCTTTTCTGACCATGATGCTATGAGACTAGATATCAATTACAGTAAAAAAACTGTAAAAAATACAAACACATGGAGGCTAAACAATATGGTACTAAATAACCAAGAGATCACCAAAGAAATCAAAGAGGAAATTAAAAAATACCTAGAAAAAAATGACAATGAAAACACATCAACCCAAAACCTATGGGATGCAGCAAAAGCAGTTCTAAGAGGGAAGTCTATAGCAATACAACCCTACCTCAAGAAACAAGAAAAATCTCAAATTAACAACCTAACCTTACATCTAAAGCAATTAGAGAAACAAGTACAGAAATAAACCCCAAGTTAGCAGAAGGAAAGAAATCATAAAGGTGAGTTCAGAAATACATGAAAAAGAAATTAAGGAAACAATAGCAAAGATCAATAAAACTAAAAGCTGGTTCTTTGAGAAGATACTCAAAATTCATAACCCATTAGCCAGACTCAACAAGGAAAAAAGGGAGAAGACTCAAATCAACAGAATTAGAAATGAAAAAGGAGAAGTAACAACTGACACTGCAGAAATACAAAGGATCATGAGAGATTACTACAAGCAACTATATGCCAATAAAATGGACAACCTGGAAGAAACGGGCAAATTCTTAGAAAAGCACAACCTTCAGAGACTGAACCAGGAAGAAATAGAAAATATCAACATACCAATAACAAGCACTGAAATTGAAACTGTGATTAAAAATCTTCCAACAAACAAAAGCCCAGGATGAGATGGATTCAGAGACGAATTCTATCAAACATTTAGAGAAGAGGTAACACCTATCCTTCTCAAACTCTTCCAAAATCTAGCAGAGAGAGGAACAATCCCAAACTCATTCTACGAGGTCACCATCACCCTGATACCTAAACCAGACAAAGATGTCACAAAGAAAGAAAACTACAGGCCAATATCACTGATGAACATAGATGGAAAAATCCTCAAGAAAATACTAGCAAACAGAATCCAACAGCACATTAAAAGGATCATACAGGGCTTCCCTGGTGGCGCAATGGTTGAGAATCTGCCTGCCAATGCAGGGGACACGGCTTCGAGCCCTGGTTTGGGAAGATCCCACATGCCGCGGAGCAATTGGGCCCGTGAGCCACAACTACTGAGCCTGCGCGTCTGGAGCCCGTGCTCCGCAACAAGGGAGGCCGCGATAGTGAGAGGCCCGCGCAGCGCGATGAAGAGTGGCCCCCGCTCGCCGCAACTAGAGAAAGCCCTCACACAGAAACGAAGACCCAACGCAGCCAAAAATAAAATAAAATAAAAAAATAAATTAAAAAAAAAAAAAAAAAAAAAAAAAGGATCATACACCATGATCAAGTGGGGTTTATCCCAGGAATGCAAGGATTCTTCAATATATGCAAATCAATCAGTGTGATACACCATATTAACAAATTGAAGGATAAAAACCACATGATAATCTCAATAGATGCAAAAAAAGCTTTCGACAAAATTCAACACCCATTAATGATAAAAACTCTCAAGAAAGTAGGCATAGAGGGAACCTACCTCAACACAATAGGCCATAGAGACTTCCCTGGTGGCACAGTGGTTAAGAATCTACCTGCCAATGCACAGGACATGGGTTTGATCCATGTTTCTGGGACGATCCCACATGTCATGGAGCAACTAAGCCTGTGCGCCACAACTCTTAAGTATGTGCTCTAGAGCCGATGAGCCACAACTAATGAGCCTGCACGCCCTAGAGCCCGTGCTCCGCAACAAGAGAAGCCACTGCAATGAGAAGCCCACGCACAACAATGAAGAGTAGCCCTGGCTCGCCACAATTAGAGAAAGCCTGTGTGCAGCAACAAAGACCCAATGCAGCCAAAAGTAAAAATAAATAAATTAAGTAATTTAAAAATATATGTATATTCAAATTCACTAAAAAAATAATAATAATAAAAATAAAGGCCATATATGACAAACCCACAGCCAACATCATGCTCAATGGTGAAAAACTGAAACCATTTCCTCTAAGATCAAGAAGAAGACAAGGTTGTCCACTCTCACCAGTATTATTCAACACAGTTTTGGAAGTTTTAGCCACAGCAATCAGAGAAGAAAAAGAAATAAAAGGAATCTATATCAGAAAAGAAGAAGTAAAGCTGTCACAGTTTGCAGATGACATGATACTATATATAGAGAATCCTAAAGACGCTACCAGAAAACTACTAGAGCTAATCAATGAATTTGGTAAAGTAGCAGGATACAAAATTAATGCACAGAAATCTCTTGCATTCCTATACATTAACAACAAAATATCTGAAAGAGAAATAAAGGAAACACTCACATTTACCATTGCAACAAAAAGAATAAAATACCTAGGAATAAATCTTCCTAAGGAGACAAAAGACCTGTATGCAGAAAACTATAAGACACTGATGAAAGAAATTAAAGATGATACAAACAGATGGAGAGATATACCATGTTCTTGGATTGGAAGAATCAACATTGTGAAAATGACTATACTACCAAAGCAATCTACAGATTCAGTGCAATCCCTATCAAACTACCAATGGCATTTTTCACAGAACTAGAACAAAAATTTCACAATTTGTGTGGAAACACAAAAGACCCTGAATAGCTAAAGCAATCTTGAGAAAGAAAAATGGAGCTGGAGGAATCAGGCTTCCAGACTCCAGATTATACTACAAATCTACAGTAAACAAGACAGTATGGTACTGGCACAAAAACAAAAATATAGATCAATGGAACGGGATAGAAAGCCCAGAGATAATTCCATGAATATATGGTCACCTTATCTTTGATAAAGGGGGCAAGAATATACAATGGAGAAAAGACAGCCTCTTCAATAAGTGGTGCTGGTAAAACTGGACAGCTACATGTAAAAGAATGATATTAAAACATTTCCTAACACCATACACAAAAATAAACTCAAAATGGATTAAAAACCTAAATGTAAGGTCAGACACTATAAAACTCTTACAAGGAAACATAGGCAGAACACTCTATGTCATAAATCACAGCAAGATCCTTTTTGACCCACCTCCCAGAGAAAAAGGAAATAAAAACAAAAATAAACAAATGGGACCTAATGAAACTTAAAAGCTTTTGCACAGCAAAGGAAACCATAAACAAGATGAAAAGACAACCCTCAGAATGAGAGAAAATATTTGCAAATGAAGCAACTGATAAAGGATTAATTTCCAAAATATACAAGCAGCTCATGCAGCTCAATATCAAAAAAACAAACAACCCAATCCAAAAATGGGCAGAAGACCAATATAGACATTTCTTCAAAGAAGATATACAGATTGCCAACAAACACATGAAAGGATGCTCAACATCAGAAATCATTAGAGAAATGCAAATCAAAACTGCAATGAGGTATCACCTCACACCAGTCAGAATGGCCATCATCAAAAAATGTACAAGCAATAAATGCTGGAGAGGGTGTGGAGAAAAGGGAACGCTCTTGCACTGTTGGTGGGATTGTAAATTGATACAGCCGCTATGGAGAACAGTATGGAGGTTCCTTAAAATACTAAAAATAGAACTACCATATGACCGTGCATTCTCACTACTGGGCATACACCCTGAGAAAACCATAATTCAAAAAGAGTCATGTACCACAATGTTCACTGCAGCACTATTTACAACAGCCAGGACATGGAAGTGACCTAAGTTGTCCATCGACAGATGAATGGGTAAAGAAGATGTGGCACATATATACAATGGAATATTACTCAGCCATAAAAAGAAACGGAATTGAGTTATTTGTCGTTAGGTGGATGGACCTAGAGTCTGTCATACAGAGTGAAGTAAGTCAGAAGGAGAAAAACAAATACCGTATGCTAACACATATATATGGAATCTAAAAAAAGTGGTTCTGAAGAACCTAGGGGCAGGACAGGAATAAAGATGCAGACATAGAGAATGGACTTGAGGACACAAAGAGGGGGAAGGGTAAGCTGGGATGAAGTGAGAGAGTGGCATTAGCATGCATACACTACCAAATGTAAAATAGATAGCTAGTGGGAAGTAGCTGCATAGCACAAGGAGATCAGCTGTGTGCTTTGTGACCACCTAGAGGGGTGGGATAGGGAGGGTGGGAGGGAGATGCAAGAGGGAGGGGATATGGGGATATATGTATACGTATAGCTGATTCACTTTGTTATAAAGCAGAAATTAACACAACATTGTAAGCAATTATACTCCAATAAAGATGTTAAAAAACAAAAATGAGAGGAATAACTCTGTGGTGTCAGACTGAAATTAGAGGAATCAGTATGAACTCATATAATTGTCTACTGACATGGTCTAGAAGTGTTGCACTCAAGTAACAAGCAGAACACCTAACACCAAACCTTCATTTCTAAATAATATTTCCCATTAACTTGAAGGAATCAGGGCTCTTTGGGGAAATGAGAAATAACGGATTCAGGGAAAGTAAGGGTTCCCTGGAATATCTGTTTGTACCAGAAATAAAGGAAGTTGCTGTTTCCATCTGCCAAAAAAAAAAAAAAAAAAAAAAATCAACCAAACAACAACAAAACTAAAAACTGTTGGAAACATGTCAAAAGGACACAAGAGCAGTTTGGGAGTTCCCTCTGCTAAAATGGGGAAATTTTGCAAGTAAAAATAAACACTGCCAGAATTGGGTTACAATACATTGACCAAAGGAATACAGTACAATGAAATGCGAGTGGGTAAAATCTCTTTACAGAGAAATGACAACTAAATTATAAAAGAGATACAATAATTTAAAAAAAATCAAAATTGTAAAATGATCATAATACTTGCATCAGACAAGAATTATCAGTGGATAATAAAACCATTGTGAGAAGGATGAAGAATAGGATATTCACATAGTCTCACAGCGTCATCCCAAAGAATGGCTGTTAATCGCAGGGAAAGAGGTTCCTTTCCCATGGAGAAATCTGGTGGATACCACTTTCACAGTGACCAAACTCAACACTAATGATAGGGAGTTTAACCTGTTAGTTTGACTTCCTATATTTTCTGGTATGCTGCAGAGAAACAGGAAAGACATCACTATATTGTATCCTAAAAGAGAAAAAAAAAGTTGACTCAATCTAATCATGAGGAAACATCAAAGCCAAACTGACAGAAATTCTGCAAGACAACTGGCCTGGGTGCATAAACTATTTCAGTAGCACCAAAAAAACAACAACATTTTGAGAAACTGTCTCATCCAACGACAGCTTAAAGAGACATGATGACTAAACACAATGTGGTGCCTTGGGTGGGATGTTAGAACAGAAACAGGAAGTTAGTATACACTGTAGTTAATAATATTAACAATTATGACAAATGTACCATAATAAAAGATGGTAATAACAGGGAAACAGTGCTGAGTTTATGGGAACTCTCTTTACTAACTTCGCAATTTTTCTTTAAATTAAAAACACTTCCATGTTAAAGTTCTTTAAAAATTATCTTAAAACAATTTTGTTTACATTCAGAAATAATATTTCATATGGAGAAAAGAACTGCTAAGTGTAATAATATGGCACATCTATACATTTGGTACATACCGGTTTTCATTTGTGAAGGAGACATTATTACTGATTTTTAAATTCTAATTGGGACTATATATATGAAACTAGACCATAAGCACAAAATTATCAACAATGATTATTTCTGGGTGGTTGAATTGTGAAAAAAGAAACTTCATCCAAAAACATTTCTGATCTCATAAAATGAACAAAAATTATCTGCATAACTAGTAAACAACACACAAAAAGTTACTGTAAGGAAAAGGAAAAACAATGTATCTATCAAAATCATCCTTTTTCTAAAAATTATTTTGTGTTTAGCAATAACACAGTAGTTTTTTAAACTAACCTTGTTTTCCTATCTTCAGTGGATTCAGTTCTATTGCTACATTATAATATTTCTAGGGACAACCTTCCATTTCTACAGAAAATTTAATTACATACTAGCCCTGATAATTTCTCTGAAGATATATTTTCCCTGGGAGCTGTACAGAGTTTTCCATCACTCCCTCTAGGGATTCTAAGGCACATTGAACTTCCTCTTCTTCCCCTAGACCAAACAATCATATGACTGCACATGTGTGTGAGTGCACACACACACACACACACACACACACACACACACTCACTTTTCTTTTATCTGCTCTTCAAACAGTGCCAGAAATTCAGGATGGTCTTTTTAAATGATTCTGATATAACTTAACTAGAGGATATCCACGACGGGAGCAGATAAGGCATCTAACAACTGTGTGGCTAGCAGCAGTCATTCAGGAGGCTGAGAATCTAAAAACCACAAGTCAGGGCTTGGTACTCCCAAGTGTAGTAACTGCCAGGAGCAACTCATCTTCGGAAAAATCATTTTACTAGTAACAAACTCAATTCTCGGTTACTGGGTAAGTCAGTTTTGCTGAGTTATCCATTTCTCTCTTTTCCTGATAGATATTATGTTTCATTGTTCTTCCGTGTTATTTGACAAGACCTTATTTCTAAATCATACTTTTAGAAGTTATGGTTGCTCTATTCCAAAGAAATAAATCTTTAATAATCATATTATTTTGGACTCACATTTCATATTCTGAAACTTTGAAATCTGATCAGTTTCCCAAGGCATATCCAGTACATGTCTATTCTTCTAATTTAAAATTTTCAATGGATTTTTAACTTCATAAAAATCAATACCATTCTGAATATTCAATACTTATTAATAGTTATCCGTTAGTATCTGTAAGAATGTTATCCATAAAAGTCAGACTAAAACAGGGGAGAAGGACTGTGGAGCTTTACTAAATAATTATTCTCTTTCAGCTATCATGTATTGAGTGCTTACTATATGCCAGGCATAAGTGGTTTCTATGCATCATCTCATCTGACAAACACCCTATCCTATAAAATATTAGTTTCATTTTACAAGTGAGGAAGCTGTGGGATATACAGGTTACAAACTCTGACTCAAGGTGTACATAGAGCAAATGAAACAGCCAGGGTTTGGACCTGGGATCTTTTATTTCAGAAATCAAACTCCATAATTTGAAGGCTACAATATTGGTAACATCAAATAGAAATATAAAATAATGAATTAAAGACTGATTTATTGAGTAGTTCTTTGAAAATTCAAAAGCAATATTCAAAAGTTCCTTGGGATAGATATCAAAGACAGGGATTATCTATATGGTGTGTAATCTATAAAAATGTCAAATTACTATGTTGCACACCTGAAACTAATATAATATTGTAAGTCAACTATACTTCAATAAATTTTAAATAAGGAAAGCTGTAAAAAAATAAAAGGACAGTGATTATGCAATACTCATGAGTTTACGGTAAATGTTCTACATCAAGATAACAACAGATAATCCTAAAAGCTTTAATAGTTTTATTTTATTCAATTTTCACAATGACCATGTGAGTAAGTTATATTTATAATATACACTCTATAGTTGCAGAAACCAAGGGTTAGAAGAGCTATGTGATTTCCCAAAGTCACACAGCTAGTAAGTGCCACAGACTGTAATTAAACTCTAGACAGAGAGGGGAGCTCCCAACTTAATGCCTGTATTACACTGCAATCTCTCAAAGTTTAGTGCTATTGAAGGGATAGAGGCTATTTAGTGTATGCGTACAACTAACTACCTGATAAAACTCTACACTTAGTGAATAGCCACAGAATTCTCCTATGGAGAAACTTACAAATCAGCAGCTTTTCTCTAGCAAGAGGAGTTACTATAATATAAAGATCTCTCTGAAAAGAAATTCACAAATCAAGCTAAATTTCAATATCAAGAATTTTCAGATTTACAAAATTGTGTTGATCATTGCTCAAAAAAAAAAAAACAAAAACAAAAACAAACCCAGGGGCTTCCCTGGTGGCGCAGTGGTTGAGAATCTGCCTGCTGATGCAGGGGACACGGGTTCGAGCCCTGGTCTGGGAGGATCCCACATGCCGCGGAGCGACTAGGCCCGTGAGCCACAATTACTGAGCCTGCGCGTCTGGAGCCTGTGCTCCGCAACAAGAGAGGCTACGATAGTGAGAGGCCCGCGCACCGCGATGAAGAGTGGTCCCCGCTCGCCGCAACTAGAGAAAGCCCTCGCACAGAAACGAAGACCCAACACAGCCATAAATAAATAAATAAATAAATAAGAATTTTATAAAAACAAACCCAAAAAACAAAAACAAACAAAAAACGCTGCCAGCTAAGAAATTCAATTTAACTACCTATATTCATTAACAAATAGTTGTGGAACTGTGTTTTCAGTTCCCTACCTCAAATGTAGTTTTAATGCTACTTTTCGGTCATTAGTTCATTCATTTATTTACTCAACAAATAGTTTTAAACACTTAATAAATGTAAGGTACAGTGCTTTCAGGGAGAAATGCTTTCAATGAGTTTATAATCTGGTAATAGTCTTTGACTAACAAAATTAGGAAATAAAATTATATTTGTTGAGAAGACTGAGAAATATTCAGATTAATTAAAGTTGAATTTTAAGGAATAAATTGATCCTGAATAATTTAACACTACTATAGTTGAAACAAGATACTACTGATTATTTCTTTGTTGTTATTGTTTATGCTTTAAACAAAGATATCAGCCTCTTAAATAAAGGCAGTTGTAAAATATGGTAGAATAAGGTAGTTTTACTCTGGTAAATACTGTGGTAGAGATCTGTAGTAAAAAATAATTAGTTGTCTTTGGTAGAAACTTTTATTATATTTGAGAGATAAGTCTTTCTTTGTGAAAATTCCAATAAAAGAAAAAAAGCCCATTTCAAACTATATTTTTATTGCTAGCTAGTTACATATTTAGAGCTTATTTTTATCAACATAATGTAATAGTATTTCCAAATTTAACATGCATCTTTGGTTTACATAAAACAAATAACACTCCATTAACATAGTTTATACTCTAAATTATTTAGAATTATTAAATTATTAGCAGAAAGGAAAGCTAAGATAATTGGCTAGATTGCATTCTTTTGTTTTGATGGGACACCTTGCTGTGACCAGTCTGATGGTAAAGAATTCAAGAAACATCTCACAGGCACAGGCAAGTATGCGAAAATGTTAAACTAAAAACAAAAACAAAAACAAACTTAAAATTGGTCTACTGCTATCCAACCTGATCTTATGACAAAAATCAATTAAACAACCATATCCAATTTCTCATCCTGCTCAGTATAAATATCTCATTATCTACTTTCCTACTAGAGTTTACTTGCATGTAAACTGTCAATATCAGAGAACTTCTGAGAAGGAAAAAAAAAATAAATGGACCAAACTATGGTTTGCTAAAGGCATAGTTTTATGCTCATTCTCTGAAAAAGGCAGTATCTCAAGCACAGCAAATTTTTCCCTACACCAGTTTATAAAATATATCTTTGGCTTACTGTCTCTTCTTATAGCCCCCTCCCAAATTTATAGAATATTATCAAAGGTTTCCATTTATTCAGCAAATTTTGAATAATCACTCTGTGCTAGGCACATTGCCATGCAGTGGGAATACAATTATGGGTACAATATAATCTCTGCATCCATAGTATTTGGGTCAAGAGTGCTCATCAGGGTCATATTGTAAATGGGGGGTATCAGGAATTCATTCGCTCTAAAAATAAGTGATTCTTCCATCCTGCCTAACTTTCTTCAGAAAAAGAAATACAGGGCTTTAAGTGATCGCTGATAATAAAGACAAAATTTCCCCTCTCTCTTTAACTTCCAAGTATTAGCTCAACTTCTAACAATTTAACTTCAGACATTCAGGGGATAAGGAAGGGGCAATATACCTTGATTTATTCAGATCATAAATGAATCTTACACATTTTTCTTAACTGAAATATTTTTAAAGTATATTACCATAGAAGGAAATTCCCACATATGCTGCAACATGAATGACTTTGAAGACATTATGCTAAGTGAAATAAGTCAGTCACAAAAGGACAAACATTATATGATTCCACCTAGATGAGGTATCTACGATAGTCCAATTTAGAGACATAAAGTAGAATGATTGCCAGGGGCTGGGAGGAGGGAGGAATGGGGAGTGTTTAATGTGTACACAGTTTCAGTTTGAGAAGATGAAAAAGTTCTGGAGATGGATGGTACTGATGGTGCAGAACAGTGTGAATGTACTTAGTACCACAGAACTGTATACTTAAAAAAGATTAATGACTAGAAAACATATGAAAGAATAAATCTCACTGGAAAGATAAATATATAGTAAAGGTAATGGATTAATCACTTATAAAGCCAGTATGGAAGTTAAAAGACAAAAGTAGTAGAAATTACTATGATTAAAATAATTAGTTAAGGGATACACAATACAAAATATGTAAAATGTGACATTAAAAACATAAAACATGGGATAAAAACGTTGAGCTTTGGAATATGATCAAACTTAAGTTGTTATCAAATTAAAATAGACTGTTATAAGTTGTTATATGTAAGCCTCTTGATAACCACAAAGCAAAAAACTACAGTAAATACATAAAAGATTAAGAGAAAGGAATATAAGCATACCATACAGAAAGTTATCAAACCACAAGGGAGGAGAGCCAGAAAAGAAGAGAGAGGAAATACAAAAGCAGCCAGAAAACAATGAACATAATGACAATATGTACATACCTATCAACAATTACTTTACATGTACATGGACTAAATGCTCCAATCAAAAGATACAGAGTGGCTGAATGGCTAAAAAAAACTATCTATGTGCTGCCTATAAGAGACTCATGTCAGACATAAGAACACACATAGACTGAAAATGAAGGGATGGAAAAAGATATTCCATGCAAATAGAAACTAAAAGAAAGCTGGAGCAGCTATACTTATATCAGATAAAATTGCCTTTAAAATAAAGACTGTAACAAAAGACAAAGAAAGGGGTTGCTTAACAAGAAAGGTGTCAACCCAATGAGAGGATATAAGATTTGTAAGTATATATGTACCCAACATAGGAGCAACTAAATATATAAAGCAAATATTACCAGACCTAAATGGAGAAATAGACAGTAATACAGAAATAGTAGGGGACTTCAAAGGCCCAATCACATCAATGGATAGATCCTCCAGGTGGAAAATCAATCAGAAATCATTGGCCTTAAGTGATACATTAGACCAGGTTAACTTAACAGATACATACAGGACATTCCATCCAAAAGGAAAAGAACACATTCTTCTCAAGTGCACATGGAATATTCTCCAGGATAGGTCATATTTATTAAAACAAGTCAATAAATTTAAGAGTACTGAAATCATATCAAGCATATTTTCTGACCACAATGGTATGAAACTAGAAATTACATGAAAAAACCTGCAAAATCAGCCAATATGTGGAGGTTAAACAACATGCTATTGAACAACTAATGGGTCAAAGAAGAAATCAAAAGAGGAAAAAAATACCCTGAGACAAACAAAAATGGAAATTTGTATGGAACCACAAAACCCTGAGTAGCCAAAGCAATCTTGAGAAAGAAGAACAAAGCTGAAGGCACCATCCTTCTGGATTTCAAACTATATAGCAAAGCTATAGTAATTAAAACAATGTGGTATAGGTGTAAAAACAGACCCATAGATCAATGGAACAGAGTAGAGAGCCCAGAAATAAACCCATGCATATATGGTCAATTAGATTATGACAAGGAACCAAGAATGTACAATGGGAAAAGGACAGTTTCGTCAATAAATGGTGTGGGGAAAACCAGACAGCCATATGCAAAAGAATGAAACCAGACCACTTTCTTACACTATACACAAAAAATTAACTCAAAATGGATTAAAGACTTGAACATAAGACCTGAAACCATAAAACTCCTAGAAGAAAACGGGTGATAAGTTCCTTAACATAGGTTAACAAAATGAAAAGGGAACCTGAATGGGAGAAAATAATTGCAAATAATATATCTGATAAGGGGTTAATATCCTAACTATATAAAGAATTCGTACAACTCAATAGCAAAAGAAAAACATCCAATTAAAAAATGGGCAGACTACCTGAATAGATATTTTTCTAAAGAAGATGTACAGATGTCCAACAGGTACACAAAAAGATGCTCAACATCATTAATCATCAGGGAAATGTAAATCAAAACCACAACAAGGTATCACTTCACACCTGTCAGAATGGCTGCAGTCAAAAAGTCAAGAAATAAGTGTTGGTGAGGATGTGAAGTAAAGGGAACACTTATGCACTGTTGGTGGGAATGTAAACTGGTGTAGCCACTATAGAAAATGATATGGAGTTTCCTCAAAAAATTAAAAATAGAACTATTGTATGATCTAGTATTTCTACTTCTGGGTATTTATCCAAAGAAAATGAAAACACTAACTTGAAACAATACACGCATCCCCTTGTTCATTGCAGTACTAGATACAATAGTCAAGATATGGGAACAGTTACCTAAGTGTCCATCGATCGATGAATGAAGAAACTGTGATATATATTTACACAATGGAGTATTACTCATCCATAAAGAATAAAATGAAATCTTGCCATCTGCAACAACATGGACAAACCTCAAGGGAAGTATGCTAAGTGAAATAAGTCAGAAAAAGACAAATACCAGACGATTTCTCTTTGTGGTGTGGATTCTTAAAAAAAAAAAAAAAAAAAACCTCATAGTTATAGAGAACAGATTGGTACTTGCCTTAGGTGGGGAGGGGGGAGGTGGGGGAGAAATGGATAAAGGAGGCCAAAGGTAAAAAATGGATAAAATGGTAATCTTTATGTTATGTATATTTGATCACAATAAAAAGTACATTATCACAAAATAGTATACAATTTTCTGAAACCTCTGCAGTGGTAAATGATAGTGTTCCATATTGTACATGGTTTTATGACAATGATCACAGGTGGTGACTCTGTTCTTCTGCCCTTCGTTCCCCAGGGCTTCTACTGACTTCAAGACCATATCTTATATCTAATACCTTTCTCACATCTTGGTAAATCTCATCTAGGGCATAATAAGGAAATTGAATTAATGGAGAAGTTTGGTTGGTTAGTACTCAAGAATATATACAATACTGAAGAAACCCACAAATCTAAAGATGGACATATGCTACATATACTAGAGATCAAGTATCTGTGTGAAGAGAAGATGAAACAGGTGACAACCAACAGAGTTGACATGTTCTCTGGTCCATTAGGTCAATGGAGAAAACAAACATGGTATTAATGACAGATCATAAAAGGAATGCTGGTGAAATTTAGTGTAGTAATTACAAACTTCATTTAAAGACTCCTGATGGAAATATTAATCCACTAAAAGATGAAAATTCATTGTTTTCTGTCCTTCGGTTTTATTTTTTTGTTTGTGTTTTATTTTTAACTTGTCTAGTTGAATATTTCATCTTTAGGAAGAGGAAGAGGAAGAGAGCAATCAGGATACTTCTTGTTGGGAGTCAATCCTGTTCAAGAAGAAGGAAAGCACTGATGGAATGTAAATCACTAGGCACTTGCATCCTGGAACTTATTTATTTGTTCTTATGTCTGCATTTATGCATATTTTTCCCCTTGATATGTATCTCCTATTTATTCCCACCTTACTTCATCAAATGGTTTCTCTGAACTTTCACACTCAACTCTCCAATTACATACTTAATGTCTTAAATTTTTCTGTCTTAGTAAAAGCTATCCATTCCTTTTTATATTACTTGATATTTGAGTGCCTAAAACATAGCAAAAACTGCTACTATAAGGAGAGCAATGCATAGCTAAAATATTTCACTTGTTTTTGAGTAATTTGCAATCAAGAGGAAAATGTCATTCTTTCATCCATTTATCCAACAAATATTTATTGAGCATCTCCTTTGTCCAAGACACTATTCTAGAATCTGGGGTGACAAAATTCCTGATTTTATGGAGCTTAAAAGGTAGTGAAGGAATGGAAATAGATAAAAATGGATTGCATTTATAAAATTGCAACAAATTCTTTGAAAAAAAATAAGTCAGGATAAAATATATAGAATAATAGGTTAATGTGATGGAAAGGAATTGATTGAAAGTGATAAATTTTCTGTTTTCTAATTCAATTTCTGCTTACCGGAAATCTAACAAATGAGAATCTCCTAATTTTGCTTTATAAATTCAATATTTCCTTTTTTCACAGATTACTTCCCTAATTAGACAATTTGGAGGAAGCATCCTTACAAAGTATTCTTACAGCTTCTTAAATTAAACATGCTTTCATATGCATATCAAATTTAAAGTAACTTAATTTACCAGAATTACCATTAATTTGGTCTACATTTGTAACACACAAACAGTAAAACAACCTGTTAGATGTGCATACATTTGTTTTATTAAGTCTTATGATTCTTGTGCAACCCTTCATTCCTCAAGTTACACTGGTCTGGAAGTGATAGTAGGCTCATAACAATAATAATGACAGTAACAATAAATACCCAGACTCATGTACACATTTATATTGAGAACAGAAGCTATTTACTACCATGCAGCTTACTCTTACAGTAATTGGGCTTTAATATACCAGAGGAATGTTCTCCAGGAGGATAAAAGATGTAAAGAATGTCATTGTTCCTTCTAGGAACTTCCCCCAAATCCTATTTAGATAAATAGCAAACCATTAGACTTTTCAGTAAATGTTATCAAAAACGGTTTACTCTGTAAGATTCTTCAAAATCTTTACATTACCTTATTCTGGAATAAGAGTAAAAATTGATGAGGTGGATTAACATTTCCAGAGAGTAAAAATAGTAAGTGCAAATGTATATAGGCAGAAATACACACACACACACACACACACACACACACACACATTTCCTCATTGAGAGTGCAGAGTGGTTAGTTAATAATGATAGAAACATGGACCAAGTTCATGAAGTCATTGCCTTATAAATAAGGATGTATTTTATTTTATTATGTGGGGTAAAAATCAAATGACGCATTTAAACCAGGGTTTTGCTACAGGCTATGTAAAAATTGGTTTGTGGGCTGGGCTGAAGAGGAAAAGAGACTGGAAGAAAGATGATAGTTAAGAAAAAAAGATTCTGCTGGAATCCAGGCCCAAAATGATGAAGTTTCTATTTAGATATTAAGGAAATATGATACATCTGAGCAATAATTATGTGATTTTAGGTCAAGGTGAATGTGCATTAGGAGAAGAAGGGAGATCATTTTTAGTCTAAAGTTTCTAATTCCAGAATTTTTTGGATTGTAGTCTCAATAACCAATACAGGAGGCATAGGAGATAAACTAATTCTTATGAGAAAATAGTTTAATTTTTGACCCATTGTGTTTCAATTGTTCATTATGTTCAGTTTAGTCAGAAACACTAGGTAGCAGTTATATAGGTTAGGAGAAGATGTATTGTTACATACATAGAACAGACAATAATTCTTATATATTGACAAAGAAATTCTCTCCTTGATCAAACTCTAGCCAGACTCCCCTCAGCCCTCTTCTTGACTCGGCCTAAACCGTGGCTTATAAAGACTTCAACAGACACTAACACAGCTTCTAGTAGCATCCCCAGGGTGCAGCCCTATTCCCTTTAAATGCCTGCCTGAGAAAAATCAAGGCTGCCTCAAGTATTTACTGTTTATTCCAGCCAACATCTGAAGAAAGGGCCCCTGCCTTCCAGCCTCTATGGAAGGGTAGGAGCCTAACTTTGATAAGCAACAGTTAGCAAACTCAGATGGGTTTCACATAGACAACATCTTTTGAGTTTTTGTAATTTTTCACTTCCCTGACTCTAGTCAAGGCTCTGCCATCCTACCTCTATATTCCCTCATTCTAGCTTTAAAACAATCACCTCTCCAAAAATCAGAAGAGCTCAGTTCTTTCCCCCTCAATTTAAAAACTGTGATGCCTTGCACTGATAATATTCTCAGGGCAAGTAGTTAAAACACACTAATCTAGCATTTTGAAGATGGCTGCATTATCATTTGATTAGGTACACTCTCTTAAAGGAGGACACTAAGACAATTTGAACCATAGCTAATCTCTTGGATTTTTTATTTTCTTGGTCTTCCTTTTATTTAGCCTTGCTCGTCTCTAGTTTCTTGCCTTCCCAGTTTCTCTAGCATCTAATGCAATTTTTTTTTTTTGTATCCCGGTGCATAGATCGCTTCCTCACTCTTAGATAAGACTAATAACCTAAGGTTTTAATTTCTTTGATGTACTCAAAAAACATCTTTTATGAGTTGGATCCAGGGTCCACAACATGTAAGTGGTGTGGTATGACCTGGATCTGACACTTTACCTGATTCAGAGAGAGCCAGGTGTCACTGGTGCCTGCTATTGGCCAACATATAAATATCATAACTATTTGTAGTTATTAGGGGGAAAAAACCAACAAAAACTGCACCTATTATACAGGATAGCATTATTATAAATTGTGAGTGAGTGTGTGTATGTGTGTGTCTAATATCTACTTCAAAATCAGTTATGAGCTTGATAAGCAAGACTCAGAGTTTTATTTAGAGGAAGAATGAAGTAACTCTTCAGGGATTTAAAAACAATGTAGGTCTTACCTCTAACATAATAGAAAATCCACAGATACAATGAGTCATTTTAACCTTTATGCACAGACTCCACAGCATTATTCTTCTCTTTTGTTTTTTGTCTTTTGGTTTTCTTTCCTATCTGATGAATTTTCACTTTTATCCTCCATATTTTTAATTTTATTTTCTTCATGGGTTTTTCCCCTTATTTCCTCCAATGCACTTTAGTTCACTTACAAATTTATCTACCCACTTACGTCTTAATTTAATTCTGTTATTTTTTTATGTCAGCCAATTCAATCATCATAGCTTTCTTTTACAGAGAAAGTGCAACTTTCCTAGGATTCAATCTGCTTTTTACAATAATTCATTGGGGGAATGCTTTTACCTTTAAGCCTTTAGCTCAGTGGTCCCTTTTTCTTTGATCTGAATTATTTTTCATAATCTCTATACTTTTGTTATATGTTCTCTAGTTATTTTCAAATGAAATATCCAAATATCCAGATTTGTGTATGTTTTATTCCTCTCATTGTGCATGCAGGCATTGGCTGGACTCTTTTACTCAGATTAGCAACTAGAGAACAGGTTAGTGTTTATAATAGTTTTCAGACAAATTCTAATTTCTAGCCCAGAGCTGCCACATCTGCCTCACTTTCTAATTCTCTGATACCCTAAATAACATAATTCATTAGAATCTATATAATTCCCAAGATTTCATGCTCTAATCCTCTTCCTGACTCTGCTCTCACAAACATCAATGGAAGTTATCCTTTCTAGGCAATAATGTTTGTCAGCCTCTCTTCTACTGTTAATTGTTAAAGACATAAGGGGTACTTTTAAACTCTGACATCAATGGTGTCTTATAAGGGGAGACCACACAAAGGTCATGAAGTCAAAATTCAAATGCAAAATTCACTACTAGTTAAACTTATCTGTATAAGGAGCAAAGACAGGACTCTCATACAAAAAGACTGTACATACAGAAGGTTAGGTAGAAGAAGGTTTATCCCTATTACCTTACATCTATCTAGATGTTAGAAAACACATCTACTTGAGGTTCCCAGGTGAGCTGACTCTCTGGGCCCAAAAGCAAAGGAGGTGGGTGTAGGAAGAGAAAAAGAGTGAAGAGAATAACTTTCTGTTTCATCCTGGTCTAGAAAAGAGAAAGCTGTTTTTCAGGCACAGTAAATTAATTACCTGGTGGTAAATGTATCTCCTAGAATTGGAGGAGAGCTAAGCTATCTCTTTTTCAATGAACAGAAAAAGGGGTGTTGTTTATTTGGCTTCCTGAAACTCTGGCATCATAGAAAATATAGCAAACATTTATGTCAAGAAATGTTGTTTATATTAAAAAAAAGTTGGGTGCTGATATTATTCTAAGTCATTAATGCCTAAGAAATGTTAATTTTCTAATCTTTCTCTTAAATGAAGAAATCAGTTATCCTTCCATTTTCTTCATTGGTCAGATAAATGGGTATTCTAACTCTTTACCAGATGTATCCATTGCAGATATTATGGAACTAATGCTAAAATATGAAAGGCATCTCCCTGGAAATAAATGGTTCAGGCACATATTGCCTGTATTTCTATGGTGATATAATAACTTTATAACATTGAATCAGCTCATCAGCAGCCAGTATTTTATTCATTGCAAAGAAGTGCATGCTGCAGATCTATGTGTGAACAACCAATTTGTTGGTATAGATTATCTCACAGGAGAACAAAATTGTACAGTAGCAAAATGAAAGTTTTTTCCCTCATTTTTGTGTCTTCACAAGAGATAGTTTTACCACTAATAATTATAATCTCTAAAAAAGATTTTTTTCATACAGTCTTGAAAAGCAAAATATTACATTAATTTGCTTAATTTTAGAATTCAGATATTTACATTCTTTACAAAGTATTTAGATTCTTCTAATACTATGGATTTATTTTTGGTCTTACTTATTCATTCATTCATAAACATTGATAAGTACCTACTCTGTTTGAGGCAATGTACTTGCAAGAATATGTAAGTTAGAGTAGCTGCCCCCATGGAGCTCTTTTTCTATATTTTACAAAATTGGTATCATAATATTTACACTATTTTTTACAGTTCTTTTTAACATGATACATTGTTTTAAATTATTTATATTGTAAAATATTACTTGAAAATATCATTATATAATATTTGCATAATGTTGCATTTGTAGATAAATCACAGCATACTTAACCAATTTCTTATTTCTGGACAGTTTGGCTGCTCTCAATTTTTCACAATTACAATGGTGTTGCCAAGACAAATTATATGCAATCACTTTAAAGTACATCTGTTTTGTTTTGTTTTGTTTTTTAGGATACATTTTAGAGTCCAAGTTTTTAATCATTTAAAAACCATGTTATAGGGACTTCCCTGGTGGTGCAGTGGTTAAGAATCTGCCTGCCAATGCAGGGGACATGGGTTCGATCCCTGGTCTGGGAAGATCCCACATGCCGCGGAGCAAGTAAGCCTGTGCGCCACAACTACCGAGCCTGCACTCCAGAGCCCGCGAGTCACAACTACTGAGCCCGTGTGCCACAACTACTGGGTCCGTGCGCCTAGAGCCCATGCTTCTCAACAAGAGAAGTCACCACAATGAGAAGCCCAGGCACCACAATGAAGAGTAGCTCCCGCTTGCCACAACTAGAGAACACCCGCGTGCAGCAACGAAGACCCAGTACAGCCAAAAAAGAAAAAAAAAACATTTTATAAACATTGACAAGTGTACCTGATTGTCTAACTCAACTATTCTTTATATTTCTTGGTTGACTTAGTGCAAAAAAAGTGTTATATGTGTCATATTACATATATGCAATTTTAATAATAAAATTGCACTGGGCAATTTAAATAAATCCTATAACCTAATCACCTTAAGTTGTTTCTAGATATTTGAGATATTTTTATTCTCCCAGCTGAAAAAGAAATCTAGATGATCCAACTTTAGGTAAACGTTAATGTATGTAATTAGTTTCTAATCTATACGTTCACAACCCAGTAGTTCCTGAAGGTATGACAGTTATTAGAGCACAGTAATCAATGTTCATAACAATTGCTCTATTGAATGATAAAATTGTTTTCAGTTTATTTGATGTTAAGTTATGGATTATTTCAAAGCTAATTACTTGTATTAGCAGACTATTAAATATTTGCTGATTGTTTATAAAAGATTATTTTCATTCAAAACATTTTTCTGTCATCTCCATCATATCTTACTAATGATTCGGAGAGTATGGGAATACACTTTTCTAAATGTGATTTTTTTTACACCTAACCCATGTGGATCAGAGTCTCCAAAGTCTTCAAAAAGACACAACAGATGTGAAAGAATGAAACAGGGAGAGTGTAGCTCTAACCTCTGAATTATTAGCTAAAATTACTAATAGATTATAACTTTCATCTTTTTACTCATAGAAGGGGAAAACAATACCATTCTACCATCTGAATTACATTGCTAGCTCAGGTCAGATCAATGGCAAATTTGAATGGAATATTTTAAAACTGTTCCCATATTTGAATAGCTTCCAATAGTTTAGAACTTTGAATGTTAAATTATTCCTAAATAATAAAAATGACAGAAACTCCGCTCTAAAGTGACCCAAATTCATTAAAACTATGTTGACTCTGTTTAGTAAATGAAAATTTGAAGTGTTCACTAATGGTTTCACCTAGCAAGACAAATTTATTTTTTGGCCTGGGTAATCACGGATTTATTAATTTAGGTGACATAGGCTAAAATTACCTGAGTTATGTAAATGATCTCAATCTTTGTTTATGTGTGTATATAATATTTGATCTCAAATATTAATTGTAGCATTCAAAACTGTGAACTGTTTTTCATCAAATAATTACACTAAAAAATTATTTAACTTTTTTTGTTCTTATAGATTAAACTCACTTTTAATTAGACAGTAATTATCTCTATGGTTTTAATATTACTGAATACTCACAAAATGTATTGGCCATTACACATTTCATCCTTTAAGGATAAATGGCTATCTGGGTAATTAAATGGGTAACTGATTTAATGGATTTCTACACTAACAAAATTAAATAACTATCTGGCCCTTAATTTCTTTATTTTTTAAAGATCACACACACACAAAACTAGAACTAGCACCCAGGTATGAAGGATTCACAACAATTCTCAAATAGTGATGACAGCTAATTCTTGAGTGCTTATTATTTACCAGGCACTATTTCATTTTAACTCATACCTCTCCTTTAGGAAGATGAAGATGTGCTCCCCATGTTACACATGAGGAAATTTTGAACACTGAAAAATTACATAACTTGTTTCAGTTCTTTACATCTTGTATGGCAAAGCCAGGATTTAAGTCCAGGCAATTAGACTTACAAATTCACTCTATTAAATGTCATATTAAATAGTATACTGTCTTATAAAATGTATATAAACTATAAGAGGAATAGTAACAGAAGCTCAGAAGAAGAGATAATTCTTGGCTTAAATTAAAATTCTCCTGACAAAACAGGAGCCTCATCTAACATGCATTGCATACCATCCAGGTTTAGGACAATTTTGAATTCATTATCTTATATAAGTCTCAAAAAATTCTATAATAATTGTTTCTTCAAAATTAATAAAACTGGTAACTGGGATTTGAACCCAGGCTCTCTCCAGAATAATAGATCATCTTCTCTCTGCTACAATATTTCTCCTTATTAAACATAGTAAAGAAAGTGCTTGAGACTGAATTTTTTCCATGTGATGTCCTTCAAAAATATGCCCTAAGTTATTATGAAATTAACAAAGAAAAAACACTGTGTACTAGTGTTTCAGTGTTTAATATATATGTTATTAAGATACAGCTTTAACTGAATGAAATTTAAAAGTATTATTAAGCACTGGTTGAATTCTATGCTATGTTTTATGGTATCAGCAAAAGCTTTTAATTTAACATATGGTGATAGCTATTCTCCTATCTTATCATGAATGTTGCAATATTATTCATAAAACAATCAGCACTTCTCTGATTAAAGATAACATAACTATTTACCAAAACTTCACTGTTTCTTAACTACTTTATAAAAGTTAAGCTGGAGTTGTATACTCTGTTATTATTAGAGCAAACCAATGTGTCAAATGATGATAAAATAGGGACAAAAGTATAAGAAGATAAATTTTTATTATTGATTAGATGAGAAAATTCTGATTTAAAATAATTTCAGACAATAAGTAACATTATCAGTAATACAATTTAACCCATTTTGGAATAATAAGTGTCATTATATTTAATACATAGTATTAATTCATTTCAAATAAATGTTTTAAGTAAACATTGTGCATATAAATCTAATGTTAATGGCAAGATTTTAGGCAATTTACATTTTTAATGATTAGTAAATAACTGCAATACATTCTACCACTCTGCATCATAATAGGAAAATTTGATCAATAGAAATGGCAAACTAATAACTATATTTTCCAGCATTCTGCTAATAAAATAAATTGGTAGAATAGTCTTTCTTATTGTATCAAAATGCATTGAATCCTATGAAAGTATTCACTTTATTTAATCAAGCAATTGTTACTGACAATGAAGAATAAAATAATGAAATAAGAACCCTAATTCAAAAAGATTCACCACTATTTTTGCGAACACATAATAGGAAGTACAAAAACATTATGAATGCCTTCTCTGAAGTCTAGGCTCAGTTAAGAAAACAGTCTTCGAAAAAGAGGGGAGAAGATGGCGGAAGAGTAAGACGCGGAGATCACCTTCCTTCCCACAGATACAGTAGAAATACATCTACACGTGGAACTGCTCCTACAGAACACCCACTGAACGCTGGCAGAAAACGTCCGACCTCCAAAAAGGCAAGAAACTCCCCCCGTACTTGGGTAGGGCAAAAGAAAAAAGAAATAACAGAGACAAAAGAATAGGGACGGCACCTGCACCAGTGGGAGGGAGCTGTGAAGGAGGAAAGGTTTCCACGCACTAGGAGGCCCCTTCGCGGGCGGAGACTGCGGGTGGCGGAGGGGGGAAGCTTTGGAGCCACGGAGGAGAGCGCAGCCACAGGGGTGCGGAGGGCAAAGCGGAGAGGTTCCCGCACAGAGGCTCGGCGCCGAGCAGCGCTCACCAGCCCGAGAGGCTTGTCTGCTCCCCCGCCGGGGCGGGCGGGGCTGGGAGCTGAGGCTCGGCTTCGGTCGGATCCCAGGGAGAGGACTGGGGTTGGCAGCGTGAACACAGCCTGAAGGGGTTAGCGCACCACAGCTAGCCGGGAGGGAGTCCGGGGGAAAAAGTCTGCAGCTGCCGAAGAGGCAAGAGACTTTTTCTTCCCTCTGTGTTTCCTGGTGTGTGAGGAGAGGGGATTCAGAGCACCGCCTAAACGAACTTCAGAGACTGGCGCGAGCCGCAGCTATCAGCGCAGACCCCACAGCAACAGGGGCGCAGAGGAAAAAACGGAGAGACTCCCGCACAGAGGCTCGGCGCCGAGTAGCACTCACCAGCCCGAGAGGCTTCTCTGCTCACCCGCCGGGGCGGGCGGGGCTGGGAGCTGAGGCTCGGCTTCAGTCGGATCGCAGGGAGAGGACTGGGGCTGGCAGCGTGAACACAGCCTGAGGGGTTTAGTGCACCACAGCTAGCCGGAAGTGAGTCGTGAGTCCGGGAAAAAGTCTGCAGCTGCCGAAGAGGCAAGAGACTTTTTCTTGCCTCTTTGTTTCGCGGCGGGCAAGGAGAGGGGATTCAGAGCGCCGCCTAAACAAACTCCAGAGAAGGGCGCAAGCTGCGGCTATCAGCGCGGATCCCACAGCAACAGGGGCGCAGAGGGAAAAACGGAGAGACTCCCGCACAGAGGCTCGGCGCCGAGCAGCGCTCACCAGCCCGAGAGGCTTGTCTGCTCCCCCGCCGGGGCGGGCGGGGCTGGGAGCTGAGGCTCGGCTTCGGTCGGATCGCAGGGAGAGGACTGGGGCTGGCAGCGTGAACACAGCCTGAAGGGGTTGGCGCACCACAGCTAGCCGGGAGGGAGACCGGGAAAAGGTCTGCAGCTGCCGAAGAGGCAAGAGACTTTTTCTTGCCTCTTTGTTTCGCTGCGCGCAAGGAGAGGGGATTCAGAGCGCCGCCTAAACGAACTCCAGAGAAGGGCGCGAGCCGCGGCGATCAGCGCGGACCCCAGAGACGGGCGTGAGACGCTGGGGCTGCTGCTGCCACCTCCAAAAAGCCTGTGTGTGAGCACAGGTCACTCTCCACACCGCCCCTCCCGGTAGCCTGTGCAGCCCGCCACTGCCAGGGTCCCGGGATCCAGGGACAACATCCCCGGGAGAACGCACTGCGCGCCTCAGGCTGGTGCAACGTCACGCCGGCCTCGGCCGCCGCAGGCTCGCCCCGCCTCCTCCGTACCCCTCCCTCCCCGCGGCCTGGGTGAGCCAGAGCCCCCGAAGCAGCTGCTCCTTTAACCCCGTCCTGTCTGGGCGGGGAACAGACGCCCTCAGGCGACCTACACGCAGAGGCGGGTCCAAATCCAAAGCTGAACCCCAGGAGCTGTGCGAACAGGGAAGAGAAGGGGAAATCTCTCCCAGCAGCCTCAGAAGCAGCGGATTAAAGCTCCACAAACAACTTGATGTGCCTGCATCTGCTGAATACCTGAATAGACAACGAACCATCCCAAATTCAGGAGGTGGACTTTGGGAGCAGGAGATATTAATTTTTCCCCTTTTCCTTTTTTTTTGTGAGTGTATATGTATATGCTTCTGGGTGAGATTTTGTCTGTATAGCTTTGCTTTACAATAGCTTTATTTTACTTCACTATATTATAGCCTCTTTCTTTCTTTCTTTCTATTTTTTCTCCCTTTTACTCTGAGCCGTGTGGACGAAAGGCTCTTGGTGCTCCAGCCAGGCATCAGGGCCGTGCCTCTGAGGTGGGAGAGCCAACTTCAGAACACTGGTCCACAAGAGACCTCCCAGCTCCACGTAATACCAAACGGCAAAAATCTCCCAGAGATCTCCATCTCAACATCAAGACCCAGCTTCACCCAACGACCAGCAAGCTACAGTGCTGGACACCCTATGCCAAACAACTAGCTAGACAGGAACACAACCCCATCCATTAGCAGAGAGGCTGCCTAAAATCATAATAAGGCCACAGACACACCAAAATACACCACCAGACGTGGACATGCCCACCAGAAAGACAAGATCTAGCCTCATCCACCAGAACTCAGGCACTAGTTCCCTCCACCAGGAAGCCTACACAACCCACTGAACCAACCTTAGCCACTGGGGACAGATACCAAAAACAACGGGAACTACGAACCTGCAGCCTGTGAAAAGGAGACCCCAAACACAGTAAGATAGGCAAAATGAGACGACAGAAAAACACACAGCAGATGAAGGAGCAGGCTCAAAACACGCTGGACTTAACAAAGGAAGAGGAAATAGGTAGTCTACCTGAAAAAGAATTCAGAATAATGATAGTAAGGATGATCCAAAATCTTGGAAATAGAATAGACAAAATGCAAGAAACATTTAACAAGGATGTAGAAGAACTAAAGAGGAACCAAGCAATGATGAAGAACACAATAAATGAAATTAAAAATACTCTAGATGGGATCAATAGTAGAATAACTGAGGCAGAAGAAAGGATAAGTGACCTGGAAGATAAAATGGTGGAAATAACTACTACAGAGCAGGATAAAGAAAAAAGAATGAAAAGAACTGAGGACAGTCTCAGGGACCTCTGGGACAACATTAAACGCTCCAACATTCGAATTATAGGGGTACCAGAAGAAGAAGAGAAAAAGAAAGGGACTGAGAAAATTTTTGAAGAGATTATAGTTGAAAACTTCCCTAATATGGGAAAGGAAATAGTTAATCAAGTCCTGGAAGCACAGAGAGTCCCATACAGGATAAACCCAAGGAGGAACACGCCAAGACACATATTAATCAAACTGTCAAAAATTAAATATAAGGAAAACATATTAAAGGCAGCAAGGGAAAAAAAACAAATAACACACAAGGGAATCCCCATAAGGTTAACATCTGATCTATCAGCAGAAACTCTGCAAGCCAGAAGGGAGTGGCAGGATATACTTAAAGTGATGAAGGAGAAAAACCTACAACCAAGATTACTCTACCCAGCAAGGATCTCATTCAGATTCGATGGAGAAATTAAAACCTTTACAGACAAGCAAAAGCTGAGAGAGTTCAGCACCACCAAACCAGCTTTACAACAAATGCTAAAGGAAATTCTCTAGGCAAGAAACACAAGAGAAGGAAAACACCTACAATAACAAACCCAATACATTTAAGAAAATGGGAATAGGAACATACATATCGATAATTACCTTGAATGTAAATGGATTAAATGCTCCCACCAAAAGACACAGGCTGGCTGAATGGATACAAAAACAAGACCCATATATATGCTGTCTACAAGAGACCCACTTCAGACCTAGAGACACATACAGATTGAAAGTGAGGGGATGGAAAAAGATATTCCATGCAAATGGAAATCAAAAGAAAGCTGGAGTAGCAATTCTCATATCAGACAAAATAGACTTTAAAATAAAGACTATTACAAGAGACAAAGAAGGACACTATATAATGATCAAGGGATCGATCCAAGAGGAAGGTATAACAATTGTAAATATTTATGCACCCAACATAGGAGCACCTCAATACATAAGGCAAATACTAACAGCCATAAAAGGGGAAATTGACAGCAACACAAACATAGTAGGGGACTTTAACACCCCACTTTCACCAATGGACAGATCATCCAAAATGAAAATAAATAAGGAAACACAAGCTTTAAATGATACATTAAACAATATGGACTTAATTGATATTTATAGGACATTCCACCCCAAAACAACAGAATACACATTTTTCTCAAGTGCTCATGGAACATTCTCCAGGATAGATCATATCTTGGGTCACAAATCAAGCCTTGGTAAATTTAAGAAAATTGAAATCGTATCAAGTATCTTTTCCGACCACAGCGCTATGAGACTAGATATCAATTACAGGAAAAGATCTGTAAAAAATACAAACACATGGAGGCTACACAATACATTACTTAATAACGAAGTGATTACTGAAGAAATCAAAGGGGAAATCAAAAAATACCTAGAAACAAATGACAACGGAGACACGATGACCCAAAACCTATGGGACGCAGCAAAAGCAGTGCTAAGAGGGAAGTTTATAGCAATACAAGCCTACCTCAAGAAACAGGAAACATCTCGAATAAACAACCTAACCTTGCACCTAAAGCAATTAGAGAAAGAAGAACAAAAAAACCCCAAAGCCAGCAGAAGGAAAGAAATTATAAAGATCAGGTCAGAAATAAATGAAAAAGAAATGAAGGAAACAATAGCAAAAATCAATGAAACTAAAAGCTGGTTCTTTGAGAAGATAAACAAAATTGATAAACCATTAGCCAGACTCATCAAGAAAAAAAGGGAGAAGACCCAGATCAATAGAATTAGAAATGAAAAAGGAGAAGTAACCACTGACACTGCAGAAATACAAAAGATCATGAGAGATTACTACAAGCAACTCTATGCCAATAAAATGGACAACCTGGAAGAAATGGACAGATTCTTAGAAATGCACAAACTGCCGAGACTGAACCAGGAAGAAATAGAAAATATGAACAGACCAATCACAAGCACTGAAATTGAAACTGTGATTAAAAACCTTCCAACAAACAAAAGCCCAGGACCAGATGGCTTCACAGGTGAATTCTATCAAACATTTAGAGAAGAGCTAACACCTATCCTTCTCAAACTCTTCCAAAATATTGCAGAGGGAGGAACACTCCCAAACTCATTCTACGAGGCCACCATCACCCTGATACCAAAACCAGACAAAGATGTCACAAAGAAAGAAAACTACAGGCCAATATCACTGATGAACATAGATGCAAAAATCCTCAACAAAATACTAGCAAACAGAATCCAACAGCACATTAAAAGGATCATACACCATGATCAAGTGGGGTTCATCCCAGGAATGCAAGGATTCTTCAATATACGCAAATCAATCAATGTGATACACCATATTAACAAACTGAAGGAGAAAAACTATATGATCATCTCAATAGATGCAGAGAAAGCTTTCGACAAAATTCAACACCCATTTATGATAAAAGCCCTGCAGAAAGTAGGCATAGAGGGAACTTACCTCAACATAATAAAGGCCATATATGACAAACCCACAGCCAACATTGTCCTCAATGGTGAAAAACTGAAACCATTTCCACTAAGATCAGGAACAAGACAAGGTTGCCCACTCTCACCACTATTATTCAACATAGTTCTGGAAGTCCTAGCCACAGCAATCAGAGAAGACAAAGAAATAAAAGGAATCCAAATCGGAAAAGAAGAAGTAAAGCTGTCACTATTTGCAGATGACATGATACTATACATAGAGAATCCTAAAGATGCTACCAGAAAACTCCTAGAGCTAATCAATGAATTTGGTAAAGTAGCAGGATACAAAATTAATGCACAGAAATCTATTGCATTTCTATACACTAATGACGAAAAATCTGAAAGTGAAATTAAGAAAACACTCCCATTTACCATTGCAACAAAAAGAATAAAATATCTAGGAATAAACCTACCTAAGGAGACAAAAGACCTGTATGCAGAAAATTATAAGACACTGATGAAAGAAATTAAAGATGATACAAATAGATGGAGAGATATACCATGTTCCTGGATTGGAAGAATCAACATTGTGAAAATGACTCTACTTCCCAAAGCAATCTACAGATTCAATGCAATCCCTATCAAACTACCACTGGCATTTTTCACAGAACTAGAACAAAAAATTTCACAATTTGTATGGAAACACAAAAGACCCCGAATAGCCAAAGCCATCTTGAGAACGAAAAATGGAGCTGGGGGAATCAGGCTCCCTGACTTCAGACTATATTACAAAGCTTCAGTAATCAAGACAGTTTGGTACTGGCACAAAAACAGAAATATAGATCAATGGAACAGGATAGAAAGCCCAGAGATAAACCCACACACATATGGTCAACTTATCTTTGATAAAGGAGGCAAGCATATACAGTGGAGAAAAGACAGCCTCTTCAATAAGTGGTGCTGGGAAAATTGGACAGGAACATGTAAAAGTATGAAATTAGGGCTTCCCTGGTGGCGCAGTGGTTGAGAGTCTGCCTGCTAATGCAGGGGACACGGGTTCGAGCCCTGGTCTGGGAAGATCCCACATGCCGCGGAGCGGCTGGGCCCGTGAGCCACAATTACTGAGCATGCGCGTCTGGAGCCTGTGCTCCGCAACAGGAGAGGCCGCGGTAGTGAGAGGCCCGCGCACCGTGATGAAGAGTGGCCCCCGCTTGCCACAACTGGAGAAAGCCCTAGCACAGAAACGAAGACCCAACATAGCAATCAATCAATCAATCAATTAATCAATAAAATAAATAAATAAATAAAATCTTAAAAAAAATAAAAAGTATGAAATTAGAACACTCCCTGACACCATGCTCAAAAATAAACTCAAAATGGATTAAAGACCTAGGTGTAAGGGCACACACTATCAAACTCTTAGAGGAAAACATAGGCAGAACACTCTATGACATACATCACAGCAAGATTCTTTTTGACCCAGCTCCCAGAGAAATGGAAATAAGAACACAAATAAACAAATGGGACCTAATGAAACTTAAAAGCTTTTGCACAGCAAAGGAAACCATAAACAAGACCAAAAGACAACCCTCAGAATGGGAGAAAATATTTGCAAATGAAGCAACTGACAAAGGATTAATCTCCAAGATTTACAAGCAGCTCATGCAGCTCAATAACAAAAAAACGAACAACCCAATCCAAAAATGGGCAGAAGATCTAAATAGACATTTCTCCAAAGAAGATATACAGATGGCCTACAGACACATGAAAGAATGCTCAACATCATTAATCATTAGAGAAATGCAAATCAAAACTACAATGAGATATCAGCTCACACCGGTCAGAATGGCCATCATCAAAAAATCTAGAAACAATAAATGCTGGAGAGGGTGTGGAGGAAAGGGAACACTCTTGCACTGTTGGTGGGAATGTAAATTGATACAGCCACTATGGAGAACAGTATGGAGGTTCCTTAAAAAACTACAAATAGAACTACCATATGACCCAGCAATCCCACTACTGGGCATATACCCTGAGAAAACCATAGGTTAAAAAGAGTCATGTACCAAAATGTTCATTGCAGCTCTATTTACAATAGCCAGGACATGGAAGCAACCTAAATGTCCATCGACAGATGAATGGATGAAGAAGATGTGGCACATATATACAATGGAATATTACTCAGCCATAAAAAGAAATGAAATGGAGGTATTTGTAATGAGGTGGATGGAGTTAGAGTCTGTCATACAGAGTGAAGTAAGTCAGAAAGAGAAAAACAAATACAGTATGCTAACACATATATACGGAATCTAAGGGAGAAAAAAAAAAAAAAAAAGGCCATGAAGAACCTAGTGGCAAGACGGGAATAAAGACACAGACCTACTAGAGAATGGACTTGAGGATATGGGGAGGGGGTGGGGTGAGATGTGACAGGGTAAGAGAGTGTCATGGACATATATACACTACCAAATGTAAAATAGATAACTAGTGGGAAGCAGCCGCACAGCACAGGGAGATCAGCTCGGTGCTTTGTGACCACCTAGAGGGGTGGGATGGGGAGGGTGGGAGGGAGGGAGATGCAAGAGGGGAGAGAAATGGGAACATATTGTATGTGTGTGGCTGATTCACTTTGTTGTAGAGCAGAAGCTAACACACTATTGTGGGGCAATTAAACTTCAATAAAGATGTTAAAAAAAAAAAAAAAAAAAAAAGAAAACAGTCTTCGAGAAGGGAAGGTTCATGTTCAATATCAAAAACACAGTAAATGGCAGATACAGGGATAAAATTCAGGCTAGCTGAATCTTAAGTTCTACTCTCTTTCCATAACTATCTGAAAGTAATGTTTTATTGGTATAGTCTCTTGCCAAAAGATTTAAACAGAATTTTTGCCAATTATTTTGAAATCCATATTAAGGAAAACTCTCTTAGAATATCAGATGGACACCGAGTTGGCTCTAAGCATCATGCGAGGTAGCCAGATGTGTTGCTAACCATTCTCTTATCAACACAAGATAACATTTCCAGCTTGCTAAGTGCAGCAGAATTTGATGTGAGTAGGCATGGCAATGACCTAACTTAATTATGATTTTGTTGGACATAGTGCAGACCTCTTAATACACCATTAGTTCCTTTTATATTCTTGTCCCAGAATTTCTTTGCTTTCAGTCACACACTTTTTCCAATTCCAGATAAACATGTCCTTGTGAACTTCTAATGCCTCTCAGAGACTGAGTCCTGAACTTCCAATATAATTTTATTGTTAAATCTGTTTTTTATTATTGGAGTATAGTTGCTTTACAATGCTGTGTTAGTTTCTACTGTACAGCAAAGTGAATCAGCTATATGTATACATATATCCCCTCTTTTTTTGGATTTCCTTCCCATTTAGGTCATCACAGAGCCCTGAGTAGAGTTCCCTGTGCTATACAGTAAGTTCTCATTAGTTATCAACTTTCTTCATTATACACTTCTACCTTTGCAAAATAACCAACCAAAATTTAAACTAAAAGCACTCACAAGTATCAGTGTCCATAATGATTATAAACCACTATACATTCAATGATTTAGGTGTCCATATTTTCCTACACATTTACTCCAATAATATATATAGTGAATTCAAGCATTTTTCTAACATTTCTGATATTTAAAAATAGAATGAAACTCCAGATAGGGTAATTATCTAAGGCACATGGTCTATTTTTTTCCTGAGAATTTGTGGAAGAAATACTCAAATTATCAAAAATGTGTTGCACTTTTATTTCATGTCCATAGAGGTTATAACTTCCCCCACTGTACAGAGGAGGCCAAGGGTAGTTAAATAACTTACCTAAGGAAATGGAAGAGCTCAGATTCAAGCCAGGGCTGCCTAACTGCTGAGCCAGAGCTCGTCAATGCGTATATTACATGAAATAGCTCAGTAGATCCCATTACCAATTTTCAGTTTGATTTCTGGCCAGTGATTTTAAGTCTAAAAGATTGTATTTAGTTTCTCTTTAAACATGGCCCCATAAGCTTTTTCTTCAAATCACAAAGACTTCATCTCCTCTCTCTCTCTCTCTCTCTATATATATAATATATAATTTCTAATAACTCATTTACAACAGAAAAAATATATTTTTCTAACATTATCATTTTACCACACTTACAGTCAATGTACTGATGGACATAACTCAGAGAAAACCACAAAATACTAAAGAAATTGTCTGAATCAGAGATATATAAGAAACCTAAGTAAAATAAAGTAAAATAATCTCTAAAGTATTTTGACTAATCTAGTTAAATTTCAACTCTAAAGTATAAAGTTTCCTAGGCACTACTGCCACTATTATCACAAATTACTACCGATGAATACATCTTTCATTTTGAAGGTAGAAGTAAAATGATTTGTAAAAGAAATAACTGGGGAGAGGACAAAGACAGAGAATACTGAGAAGATGAAAATTATAGAGCAAGTAATTGGCAGTTAATTTGAAAACTCCACTCTTTGATGCTTGATATCATTTACATTTTATAGTGCAATACTTAATATTATGCATCAAACAGCCAACCAACCATAGCTAGCCTAACATGGTCAGATGGCTGAAGAAATAGGACAAATAATTAAATAAATTAAGAAAATTATGTGATGTTTTATGTGTATGTGTGCGTGTGTGTCTTGTCTATACTTCTGCTAACTGCTTAATACCACATTTGGTAATAAACAAATATTAATTCCTTTCACTTTAACTCTATTAATTTAGCAGCTAATAATAATCATATATTATATTCCTATAATGCTTTCTAGTTTATGAATTTAAACATATCATTCCATTTAATAACCATAATAATTCTGTGATGTTTCCAGAACAGACATCATGTTTTATAAATGAAGACACAATGTAGTTAATGAATGAACATTTGTAACTCAAATTCACATTTTTTTCTCTTCAGATACAGTGACCTTTCCACTACATGATGTTGCCTCCTAAGAATACATTTTAGTTAATCTAAAATTTTGTTTATACTAAATTAAATTTTATAAAGCCTCTTTGGGACAGTAAGAATACATGCTGGAATAAGTCACTGATCTCATTCTTAGAGTATTAAAGAGTCAGAAATGATCCCAGGAACTGCAGTCTCTTTTTGTTTTTGTTTTTGTGTTTTGTCTCGAGGAAGGATGGTGCTTAAACCACGTGTAAATGTAATAGCCAACTGCCATGATGTTTATATTCTACAAGGGAATAAACTGTCACATTCTTCACTCTGACTTTAGAGCTCCTCACTCTGACTTTAGACTTTAAAAGACCCAATAACTATATAGTGTCCAGCTACTTATGAATATTATAAATGTGATTCTGTATAAGCTCAATGATACAACCCAACTTATATTCTGTCTCCATATTTCATACAGATAATACCATATTTCACAAAGATTTGGTAATTATTCTTCAAAATGTCACATCACATCACCTTCAAAGGTGAGAGATGGAAAAAAATCATCCCTTCACTCCATTTATAACCTATTACAAGGTTGATTCTTCTTTTCTTTGTTCCTGTTCCTTTTTGATCTGGGTAGAAATAGACTGTACTTTGAGACTTTCATCAAAAAGATTCTCTTCAACCTCCTCCATCAGTTATAAAATTGTACTTCTATCTTTCTTAAAGAGTGATATTTTCTAATATTGTTGCAAGAGCAGTCCTGATTTAGATACAGAAGGCCCTCTTCTCCTTTCCTTTGGAAACTTTGCTGTGAAATTACCTCCCCAGTTCTCTATTAATTGGTTCAGCAGATTTTTATCCATGCAGTCACACTGCTGATTTTGTCTGTCTTAAAGAGTACAAGAATATGAGAACATACTTCTATTTTTAATTTTTTTTACTTCTTTAAAACTTATGGCACTAATTGTTTTCATATTAGAACACAGAATTACCTGCATTTGAAATTCATGTACACTGCTTTAGAGAGTGTATATTCTTCAGACATCAATCAACTTTTGAAGATGGTTTAATTTTAGCATCTAGTAATTTACACAGTTAAAAGCTATGTAAAGCAGGCACATGTCCTCCTACACGATTTGTTTAAAAACAGAGAGCAGCTAACGATATACAACTATCACAATTATCTAAGAGATGAGATACCTATATTTAAACTAATTATTCTCTTGGTTATTATCTAGAAATGTTGACTATAACATGCCTTATAAAACGGTGTTTTGGTGTTAAAAATAGTTTATTTACTAACTATAACCAACATTTCATCTAAAGCAGTGATTTTGAAAACTTATTTCAACGTAATCCATATGATTCCTAAAATCAATTCTTAGGATTTCTTAAAGAGACTAGATTTGTCTCTTGATATTAGTGATTTATTCTATAGTTATTATTGCTGTTAAACTATGTTGAACCTAGTAGTTTTAATGTGAAAAGCGGGATAGTGTTATGTTCTCTGTTCAGAAACAAAAGTGTTACCCCCTTCTATTCCTTTCCTATTCCTACTCCTCTAAGTATTATTTTGTGAGATAAAATCTTTTCCACTTATATTTAGGTGAAAATCCTAAAGCGTTTATTATAGTTTCTATCATGCTCTGGATCCTTTTCTTTTGTTATTATCTGTTTTGTAGGTTTTCCACTTATCAGAATGGTTGGTGCCTTAGTTCATTTGGGTTCCTATAACAGAATACCATATACTGGGTCACTTACAAATATTAGAAATTTATTTCTTATAATTCTGGAGGCCAGGAAGTCCTACATCAAGGTGTCAGCAGATTTGGTGACAGATGAAGGACTGATTCCAAGTTCATACGTGGCTGTCCTCTCCCTGTGTCCTCACAAGGCAAAAGGGGCAATAGAGCCCTTTGAGGTCTAATTTCTTTTTAAAGGGCACCAATCTCAATCATGGAAGCTCTACCCTCATGACCTAGTCACCTCATAAAGGATCCATCTCCTAATACAATCACATTGGAAGTCAGGATTTCAACACGTGAATTTTGGGGGGACACAAACATTCAGTACATAACAGTTGGATTGATCCAGGATTGCTGTTTTGTGTTCTTGTTGAAATAGAAAAGCCAAGGGGGGAGATTCTTGAGGATAATGTTTCAGTAATAGTTTAAGTGAGGATTATGTGACTTTTAATACATGTAGAAGGAATTGAAAACAGAGGATGAAATTTTCAGAGAAAACTGAGGGACAAAAAGTTTAGAGAAAGAATTCATGAGGCTGAATTACAGCTTTTGTTAGAATGAGGGAGAAAGATGTCAGGATTGTAAGTTGGAGAAAGAGCATGAGATTGTTTCTACTTATAATTTTTTTAAAATGGATTAGTTCTGGAGGCTAACAAAGTCCAGGTTGGTTAGGGCATGAGATGGAATAAGAGTGATCATTCTTTTGAAGGATATATACCTTGATTCTACTTGAGAGCTGTGTAGGCTATGTACATGGTTATAGAAATCACTAAGAGAAATGGAGAGGGAAATTAAACAACAGTGCAGTCATTAATAAATGGAGTGGGGATGGGGAGAGAGACCAGGAGTTCAGTAGAGCAGAAATGAAGGAGATGAACTGTTGTATAACTTAATGATATTGATGTAAAAGGGGGAATGTTAATTAAGATAGCACTGGTTTGGAGGGAAATTGGAAAAGAGAATCCTGAAGTCCCTTCTTATATGTGCAGGAGATCAGATGCTCTGCTACACTGGGATGGTCTATGGGGAAACAGTGGTCTACGTAGGGGGAGCCAAGATTCAACCAGGTAACAATCAGCAGTGTTACATGGAAATTTTGAAGATGTAGTAGTTCTATAGTGATCAACAGAAAGATTTGTATAGAGATGGCAAATTTTTCTAAGAGGAGAATAAACAGAGTAGTAATAGGATGTAAAACTGAGAGAGGAGAAATGAAGAGAAATTGTTGTTATAATTGTTTTTATAGTTATAAAAGATGTCTAAGAAATCCAAGATGGTTGAATTATCTGATTTCAAATATTATATACATCTGAAGAACAAATGTTTTGAATAAGCGTCTATCCTGTTTAGGCCAGAGGCTTTATTTCTGTGGTTGACATTTTCTTTCTTGGAAAATATAGCACCCATCCCACTGCATGGGAGAATGCAACCTCTTTTGATAGAAGAGCTGCATTATAAGACAATAGGACTTAGTAAGTTCTATCAAAAGTATTATGAACAAAAAGAATGGTAACAAGAACAATAACAACAACAATTGTCGGTGTGAATTACTGGATACCTATTATGTTCCAGGCACTGTGATAGGCATGTAGAACATGTCATTTTTTGAAATAGTATGTGCATGGTGGGAAAATTATCCATAATTTGTACTTGAGGAAACTCAGATAAAGAAAATTTATATGACATGCCAAAGACCTTACACCTTATAAACCCATACTTTTCATGTAATGTCCTCTTAATTTCCTTGAAGTTTCACTAAAGTTTAGGCCATTTTTTTGTTTACAGATAATATGTTAGTGTCTGGCTTTTACCTTTTACGGCTTGTCTCAGTTTGTAAAGTACCTTACGTTGTCTCCTGACAAGTGAGTGTATCTGACTTGAATCATACAAGATGGGGAAGGCACCAATAGGCAACATAAGCATATACGATTGGGTGGGTGAATCACACAGATGCTGTCCTCTGCAAAACTGGCCTTACCAATATAATCTTAGATTATTATTCAATTGTGTATTATTTCAATTGTTTTCTTAATAGTAGTAATGAATTGGAATTGAGCCAACCACACACATTGTTTCACAGTCCTTGTGAAAATCAACAGTCACAGGCATATGGGACGGTTAGAATATTCTGGGGTTAAGGAAACTTAGCAAAGCCCAGGAGAGTAAGCCAAGATTATTTTAGGGCAATAGATTAACTTACTTGACAACTGTGCTATCAACTTCTATTACCCATTATTTTATGAAAATAAGTTTTGACCCCAATTATGGTTGGATGAGGAAATTCTTTCATGGTCAGCTTCTTAATGAAAGGTAGAAACTTTCTTTGCTTTAGTTGTGCTAAGAAAAAGTGAAATTATTGTTTTTTTGCCTGCCTTCAAAAGGAAAGATGAAGATTTCACTTCCTCATTTTCTATGTGTAGATCACCTATGCTTACAAAACTAATAATATTTCCTAAAAGGAAAAATAATGACATTTCTGATTTTTTCACATCATACTGTATGTATATTAGTGTCAAATTTCCATCACTTTAATCAATAGCTTCTTTTTTTTCTGTTTTGAGAACACAAGTAGTTTAGGCAAGTTAACAAGTATTTTATATGTTTGATATTTCTCTTTTTTCAGATCTTGTTTGTTTTTGATCAATAGAATTACTTTATACATATTTGTATACTGACTTAAATGGAACTCAGAATAAAAACGAAGGGCCCACAAATCAGATTGTAAAGGAATGAAGAAGGAGAATTCTGATAAATAAAATGGCATTGAAAATGGGGCATCCATATTCATTACTCCTAGGAGAAACTATGGTATAAATGACAAAGTGGAAGTAAAAATTGGCTAGGGCAAAATGTCATAAAAGAGTTACTTGGTACTGTCAGAAGCAGCTATTTTTATTGATGAACTGCCACCTGTTAGCAACATCAATGTGTTTGATTAAATTTATACTGATATAATGAACTATTGCCCTTAAACCCTGGCCTTTATATCGTAAGTTACAAGGTGGGAATAAAGACATGACAAAATGGAAGTAACATTACAGCTACACACATCATGGTAGAATTAACATACATACTAAGTTACCCTAAAAAATTCAGATGAAGTGAAATCATCAGTCTGACTTCACAATAGGACAATTTGTGGACAGGACTAGATTATCATATTATCAACCACATAAGGTAAGGAAAATGTTCCCAAATGACAGAACCTTCTTAATACATTTTCTTCTTAAAATTAGACCTGGGGATACCAACTCAGGTGTACTTTCACTGGAATTTTTGCAGAGATTATAAATTGAAATAGACTGTACCCAAACTAACAACAGCAACAACAAAAATAGCTAAAAACTCTCAGGGATCAGTTGAGAGACATAAAGACCACAAATACACAATAGACAACCACTTAGCAAGTTAGCACAGATCTATGTTGGGAAAGAATTATATGTGTTTTCCTTTAGGTAAAATGGAAAAAAATTTAAACATTATCAATTATAATTGTGATATATACTAGCTGGATTTTATAAGAATTTAAGAGGTAATTGTTGAGAAATATTTTTATAATTTTTAAGTGCTATAAAAGCATCAGCTTTTAAGAGATTAAACATGTTAAAATGGGATTTTGCACATGGTTGCAATCTTTTTTTGAGCAGATCATTTTCCTCTCCCCAGGAAATGTGATATTTGGTTGCCAAATAATATGATATTTTTATATACTTCTATTATTAATCATAATGAAAAAACACTGGAAGTGAATTTTCTTCAAAGGATAGGTAGTATTTTTAAAATTCCCTTGTGAAATATCTGGGACATCATACACAAATGCTATAAATTAAACAAGATTGATCCTTCTGAAGGACAGTTATTTCTTAGAAATCTTAAAATTTTTTTATCATGTTATTATTAGTATGATGTCATTAATTCATAAATGCGCCAATTCACCAAATTGCTTGAAGCTAGAACATAAAGTTAAAGCCAGAAGTTGAACTGTTCACTTCCCATGTTGGAACTAAATTTGCCTTTAGTTTGATTGCAATTCTCAGAGAAAAGTATATTAGCCAAAGTGGACTCAATTAAGTTAGAATTAAATACTGATTAAACCAGTGATTGTCCTTATCTAACCATTTAACTTTTATATAACTTGCTACACAGTTAGTTAGACTCAAAATAGTATTTGTAAGGGACAATTGCAGAAAGTTCTGAAGATGCAAGTATTCATTCCTCAGATATCCATATGGCTAATTCCCTCATTTTCTTCATTTCTCTGTTCAAATGTAATCTTATCTCTGAGGTTGTTCCTATGCACTCTATGTAAAATAGCAACCCTATCCTTGCCAATCAACAGTCTTTATCCTTAATCTTGCTTTAAGTGTCATCATGTATTTGTTTTTTTTCTCTCTCTCCACATAAGAATGAACATTGCAGAAAGGCACAGACTTTGCTTGTTTAGTTCACTGTATTTCCCCATCACCTAGACTAGTGCTGACAAATAGCAGTGCTCTATTAACATGTGTTGAATGAAGGAATGAATAAATGAATCTTTAATAATATTTTCTGTTCTCAACTATTATACTTCTTTTTTTCACTCCTTTCCTTCTTGTTTCCCTGATATTTTTGCCCAGAAAAAGTACACTTATTTACCAGTCAAATAATCTTAAGATTTTTCAAAAGATTTATGAAATTCTGTAGCAATATTTGAAAAGGATAAAAGCCAGGCTGTCTGGGGGTGAACCAGGATGAGCCATCAGATCCCTCAACTTTTCTACAGTAAATTTAACCTCAAAGATAACTGTGAACGAAGGAAGACCTTGAAAAGAAAAACACTAGGCATTAAAGTGTGTTCAATGCAATTTTCAGTGCTTATCACTAGTTTTCTTCTTATAATATGTAAAAATAATAAAAGCATATTTTGAAACACTGTGATGACCACTGTTATACTATAGCATTAAAAAAATTATTGTGGTAAGAATACTGAACGTGGGACCTCTGAACAAAGTTTTAAATGCACAATAAAGTATTATTAATTATAGACACAATGTTGTACAGCAGATCACTAGAAATCATTCATTATTCATCTTGTATAACTGAAATTTTATACATGTTGAACAGCAAATCTCCATTTTCCTCTCTTCTCAGCTCCTGGAAACCACCATTTTACTTCTGTTTCTATGAATGTGACTAATTTAGATATATCATATAAGTGGAAACATGCAGTATTTGTTCTTCTGTGACTGGTCTATTTCGCTTAGCATAATGTCCTCTGGGTTTATCCACGTTGTTCCATATGGCAGGATATCCTGCTTGTTTAAGGCTGAAAAATATTCCGTTGTATGTATATTCCACATTTTCTTTATTCATTCATCTGTCAATGGACATTTGAGGTGTCTCCTTATCTTGGCTATAACGAATAATTCTGCAAGAATGCAAATATCTCTTCAAGATATTGGTTTCAATTATTTTGTATATAAATCCAGAAGTGGGATTTCTGGATTATATGAAAATAATTATATTTAATATTCTGAGTACTACCCCTAGTATTTTCTTTCTTTTTTTTTTTAATAAACATTTTTCAGACACTTTATTCTGGACTCTTTTTGGATGCATCATGCGGCAGTCAGGATTTAGTTCACCCACCAGGGACTGAACCAGTGTCCCTTGCAGTGGAGTATTAACCACTGGACCACCAGGGAAGGTCCAATACTATTTTCTTTAACATCTTCATTGGAGTACAATTGCTTGACAATGTTGTGTTAGTTTCTGCTGTATAACAAAGTGAATCAGCTATACGTATAGATATATCCCCATATCTATTCCCTCTTGTGCCTCCCTCACAACCTCCCTATCCCACCCCTCTAGGTGGTAACAAAGCACGGAGCTGATCTCCCTGGGCTATACAGCTGCTTCCCACTATCTATTCTACATTTGGTACTGTATATATGTCCATGCTACTCTCTCACTTCGTCCCAACTTACCCTTCACCCTCCCAGTGTCCTCAAGTCCATTCTCTACCTCTGCATCTTTGTATCTGTCCTGCCCCTAGGATCATCAGAACTTTTTCTTTTTTTTAAGATTCCATAACTCTGTGTTAGCATACGGTATTTGTTTTTCTCTTTCTGACTTACGTCACTCTGTATGACAGACTCTAGGTCCATCCACCTCAATTTCCTTTCGTTTTATGGCGAGTAATATCCCCTTGTATATATGTGCCACATCTTCTTTATCCATGCATCTGTTGATGGACACTTAAGTTGCTTCCATGTCCTGGCTATTGTAAATAGTGCTGCAATGAACATTGTGATACATGTCCCTTTTTGAATTACGGTTTTCTCAGGGTATATGCCCAGAAGTGGGATTGTTGGGTAATATGGTAGTTCTATTTTTAGTTTTTTAAGGAACCTCCATACTGTTCTCCATTGTGGCTGTATCAATTTACATTCCCACCAACAGTGCAAGAGGGTTCCCTTTTCTCCACATCCTCTCCAGAGCTTATGTCTGTAGATTTTTTGATGATGGTCATTCTGACTGGTGTGAGGTGATACCTCATTGTAGTTTTGATTTTCATTTCTCTAATGATTAGTGAGGTTGAGCATCTTTTCATGTGTTTGTTGGCAATCTGTATTTCTCTGGAGAAATGTCTATTTAGGTCTTCTGCCCATTTTTGGATTGGGTTGTTTGTTTTTTGACATTGAGCTGCATGAGCTGTTTGTATATTTTGGAGATTAATCCTTTATCAGTTGCTTCATTTGCAAATATTTTCTCCCATTGTGAGGGTTGTCTTTCTGTCTTGTGTATGGTTTCCTTTACTGTGCAAAAGCATTTAAGTTTCATTAGGTCCCTTTGTTTATTTTTGTTTTTATTTCCATTTCTCTAGGAGGTGGGTCAAAAAGGATCTTGCTGTGATTTATGTCCTAGAGTGTTCTGCCTATGTTTTCCTCTAGGAGGTTTATAGTGTCCGGTCTTACATTTAGGCTTTTAATCCATTTTGAGTTTATTTTTGTGTATGGTGTTAGACAGCTTTCTAATTTCATTCTTTCACATGTAGCTGTCCAGTTTCCCCAGCACCACTTAATGAAGAGGCTGACTTTTCTCCATTGTATATTCTAGCCTCCTTTATCAAAAATAAGGTGACCATATGTGCGTGGGTTTCTCTCTAGGCTTTCTATCCTATTCCATTGATCTATATTTCTGTTTTTGTGCCAGTACCATACTGTCTTGATTACTGTAGCTTTGTAGTATAGTCTGAAGTCAGGGAGCCTGATTCCTCCAGCTCCGTTTTTCTTTCTCCAGATTGCTTTGGCTATTCGGAGTCTTTTGTGTTTCCATACAAATTGTGAAATATTTTGTTCTAGTTCTGTGAAAAATGCCAGTGGTAGTTTGATAGGGATTGCATTGAATCTGTAGATTGCTTTGGGTAGTATAGTCATTTTCACAATGTTGATTCTTCCAATCCAAGAACATGGTATATCTCTCCATCTATTTGTATCATCTTTAATTTCTTTCATCAGTGTCTTATAGTTTTCTGCATACGGGTCTTTAGTCTCCTTAGGTAGGTTTATACCTAGGTATTTTATTCTTTTTGTTGCAATGGTAAATGGGAGTGTTTCCTTAATTTCTCTTTCAGTTTGTTCATCATTAGTGTATAGGAATGCAAAAGATTTCTGTGCATTAATTTTGTATCCTGCTACTTTAACCAAATTCATTGATTAGCTCTAGTAGTTTTCTGGTAGCATCTTTAGGATTCTCTACGTATAGTATCATGTCATCTGCAAACAGTGACAGTTTTACTTCTTTTCCGATTTGGATTCCTTTTATTTATTTTTATTCTCTGATTGCTGTGGTTAAAACTTCCAAAACTATGTTGAATAATAGTGGTGAGAGTGGACAACCTTGTCTTGTTCCTGATCTTAGAGGAAATGGTTTCAGTTTTTCACTGTTGAGAACGATGTTGGCTGTGGGTCTGTCATATGTGGCCTTTATTATGTTGAGGTTAGTTCCCTTTATGCCTAAATTCTGGGGGGTTTTATCATAAATGGGTGTTGAATTTTGTCAAAAGCTTTTCCTGCATCTATTGAGATGATCATATGGTTTTTCTCCTCTCATATGGTTTGTTAATATGGTGTATCACATTGATTGATGTGCGTATATTGAAGAATCCTTGCATTCCTGGGATAAAACCCACTAGATCATGGTGTATGATCCTTTTAATGTGTTGTTGGATTCTGTTTGCTAGTATTTTGTTGAGGATTTTCGCATCTATGTTCATCAGTGATATTGTCCTGTAGTTTTCTTTCTTTGTGACATCTTTGTGTGGTTTTGATATCAGGGTGATGGTGGCCTCATAGAATGAGTTTGGGAGTGTTCCTCTTTCTACTATATTTTGGAAGAGTTTGAGAAGGATAGGTGTTAGCTCTTCTCTAAATGTTTGATGGAATTCGCCTGTGAAGCCATCTGGTCCTGGGCTTTTGTTTGTTGGAAGATTTTTAATCACAGTCTCAATTTCAGTGCTTGTGACTGGTCTCTTTATATTTTCTATGTTTCTTCCTGGTTCAGTCTCGGAAGGCTGTGCTTTTCTAAGAATTGGTCTATTTCTTCCAGGTTTTCCATTTTATTGGCATTTAGTTGCTTGTAGTAATCTCTCATGATCTTTTGTATTTCTGCAGTGTCAGTTGTTACTTCTCCTTTTTCATTTCTAATTCTACTGGTTTGAGTCTTCTCCCTTTTTTTCTTGATGAGTCTGGCTAATGGCTTATCAATTTTGTTTATCTTCTCAAAGAACCAGCTTTTAGTTGTATTGATATTTGCTATTGTTTCCTTCATTTATTTCTTTTTTTTTTTTTTTTTTTAATTAATTTATTTATTTATTTATGGCTGTGTTGGGTCTTCGTTTCTGTGCGAGGGCTTTCTCCAGTTGCAGCGAGCGGGGGCCACTCTTCATCGCGGTGCGCGGGCCTCTCACTATCGCGGCCTCTCTTGTTGTGGAGCACAGGCTCCAGACGCGCAGGCTCAGTAGTTGTGGCTCACGGGCCTAGTTGCTCCGCGGCATGTGGGATCTTCCCAGACCAGGGCTTGAACCCATGTCCCCTGCATTGGCAGGCGGATTCTCAACCACTGCGCCACCAGGGAAGCCCTCCTTCATTTATTTCTGATCTGATATTTATGATTTCTTTCCTTCTGCTAACTTTGGGGGTTTTTTGTTCTTATTTCTATAATTGCTTTAGGTGTAAGGTTACGTTGTTAATTTGAGATGTTTCTTTTTTCTTGAGGTAGGATTGTATTGCTATAAACTTCCTTCTTAGAACTGCTTTTGCTGCATCCCATAGGTTTTGGGTCGCCGTGTTTTCATTGTCATTTGTTTCTAGGTATTTTTTGATTTCCTCTTTGATTTCTTCAGTGGTCTCTTGGTTATTTAGTAGTGTACTGTTTAGCCTCCATGATTTTGTGTTTTTTATAGTTTTTTTCCTGTAATTGATATCTAGTCTCATAGTGTTGTGGTCGGAAAAGATACTTGATACGATTTCAATTTTCTTAAATTTACCAAGGCTTGCTTCGTGACTCAAGATATGATCTATCCTAGAGAATGTTCCATGAGCATTTGAGAAGAAAGTGTATTCTGTTGTTTTGGGATGGTATGTCCTATAAATGTCAATTAAATCCATCTTGTTTAATGTGTCATTTAAACCTTGTGTTTCCTTATTTATTTTCATTTTGGATGATCTGTCCATTGGTGAATGTGGGGTGTTACAGTCCCCTGCTATTATTGTATTACTGTCAATTTCCCCTTTTATGGCTGTTAGCATTTGCCTTATGTATTGAGGTGCTCCTATGTTGGGTGCATAAATACTTACAACTATTGTATCTTCTTGTTGGATTGATCCCTTGATCATTATGTAATATCCTTCTTCGTCTCTTGTAATAGTCTTTATTTTAAAGCCTATTTTGTCTGATATGAGAATTGCTACTCCAGCTTTGCTTTGATTTCCATTTGCATGGACTATCTTTTACCATCCCCTCACTTTCAGTCTGTATGTGTTCCTAGGTCTGAAGTTGGTCTCTGGTAGACAGCATATATAAGGGTCTTGTTTTTATATCCATTCAGCTAGCCTGTGTCTTTTGGTTGGAGCACTTAATCCATTTACATTTAAGGTAATTATCAATATGTATGTTCCTTTTACCATTTTCTTAATTGTTTTGGGTTTGTTATTGTAGGTTTTTTCCTTGTCTTGTGTTTCCTCCCTAGAGAAGTTCCTTTAGCATTTGTTGTAAAGCTGGTTTGGTGTTGCTGAATTCTCTTAGCTTTTGCTTGTCTGTAAAGGTTTTTAATTTCTCTGTTGAATCTAAATGAGATCCTTGCTGGGTAGAGTAATCTTGGCTGCAGGTTTTTCCCTTTCATCACTTTAAATATGTCCTGCCACTCCCTTCTGGCTTGCAGAGTTTCTGCTGAAAGATCAGCTGTTACCTTATAGGGTTTCCCTTGTATATTATTCGTTGCTATTCCCTTGCTGTTTTTGACATTTTTTCTTTGAATTTAATTTTTGACAGTTTCCTTAACATGTGTCTTGCTGTGTTTCTCCTTGGATTTATTCTGTATGGGACCCTTTGTGCTTCCTGGACTTGACTATTTCCTTTCCCAGATTAGGGAAGTTTTCAACTATAATTCTTCAAATATTTTCTCAGACCCTTTCTTTTTCTCTTCTTCTCCTGGGACCCCTGTAATTCGAATGTTGATGTGTTTAATGTTGTTCCAGCAGTCTCTGAGAACGTCCTCAACTCTTTTCATTCTTTTTTCTTCATCTGCTCTGCAGCAGTATTTCCATTATTTTATCTCCAGGTCACTTATCAGTTATTCTTCTATTCATTCCATCTAGAGAATTTTTAATTTCCTTTATTGTGTTGTTCATCATTGTCTGTTTGCTCTTTAGTTCTTCTAGGTCTTTGTTAAATATTTGTTGTATTTTCTCAATTCTATATCCGAGATTTCGATCATCTTTACTATCATTACTCTGAATTCTTTTTCAGGTAGGCTTCCTATTTCGTCTTCATTTGTTTGGTCTGGTGGGTTTTTACCTTGTTCCTTCATCGGTTGCATATTTCTGTTTTCTCATTTTGTTTAACTAACTGTGTTTGGGGTCTCCCTTTTGCAGGCTGCAAATTCATAGTTCCCATTATTTTTGGTGTCTGCCCCCAGTGGGTAAGGTTGGTTCTGTGGCTTAAGTAGGCTTCCTGGTGGAAGGGACTGATGCCTGTGTTCTGGTGGGTGGGGCTGTATCTTGTCCTTCTGGTGGGCAGGGCTGCATCTGGTGTTGTGTTTTGGAGTGTCTGTGAACTTAGTATGACTTTAGACAGCCTCTCTGCTAATGGGTGGGGTTGTGTTCCTGTCTTGCTTGTTGTTTGGCACTGGGCGTTCAGCACTGGAGCTTGCTGGCTGTTGGGTGGAGCTGGGTCTTAGTGTTGTGATGAAGATCTCTGGGAGAGGTCTCACCAATTCATATTACAAGGGGCCAGGAGTTTTCTGGTGGTCTAATGTCCTGACTCGGCCCTCCCACCTCGGGGGCTCAGGCCCAACACCTGGCCAGAGCACCAATACCCTGCTCACCACACAGCTTTGGGCTCTTTGAACTCCCTGCTTCCTGGCTCCTTCCCTGCTGCCTCTGGTTGTGGTGGGTAAGTGCCTCTTGGATCCTGGACCCCAGCTCCACAGCTTTTCCCTTATGCGCTTTCCTCGCTACTATTTTCTATAGTGGCTGCACCATTTTATATTTCTACCAGCAGTGCACAAGGATTCCCTTTTATCCATACCCTTGTTTATTTTTTGCATTATTTTATATTTTATTATTTTATTTTTTATAGTAGACTTCCCAACAGTTGAAGCTGGTAACTTCATTGTGGTTTTGATTTGCATTTCCATAATGATTAATGATGTCGAGTACCTTTCCACATACTGGTAGACCATTTGTATGTCTTCTTTGGAAATATATCTGTGCAAGTCCTTTGCCTATTTTAAAATTTTGGGGTTTTTTTCTTCTGCTATTGAGTTCCTTTCATATTTTGGATATTAATCCCTTATCAGATATATGGTTTGCAAATATTTTCTCCCACTCCTTTAAAGGTAGTTCATTGTTAGTGTATAGAAACACAGCTGATTTTTGTATGTTGATTTTGTATCCTGCAACTTTACTGAATTCTTTTATTATTCCTCTTTAGAATTTTCTACATGTAAGACCATGTTATGTACAAACAAATAATTTTGTTTCTTACTTTCTGATTTGAATGTTTTTATTTCTTTTTCTTGCCTAATTGCTCTGGCTAGAACTTTCAGTACTATGTTGAATAGAAGTTGCACATGTAGGCATCTTTGCCTTGTTCTTGATTTTAGAGGAAAATAATTCAGTTTTCCACCATTGATTATGATGTAAGCTGTGAGTTTTCTATACATGGCCTTTATTATCTTAAGGTAATTCTTTCTATAACTAAGTTTGTTCAGGGTTTTTATTATAAAACAATGTTGAATTTTGTCAGATGCCTTTACAGCATCTATTGAGATGATCATGTAATTTTTATCCTTCATTCTGTTAATGTGATATATCACATTATTTGGTTTGCATACGTTGAACCATCCTTGCTTTCCTGGGCTAGCTCCCACTTGGTCATGGTGTATAATCCTTTTAATTTACTTTTGAATTCAGTTTACTAGTATTTTGTTGAGAATTTTTGCATTTATGTACATCGGAGATATTGACCCATAATTTTCTTTTCTTGTAGTTATCTTGCCTGGCTTTGATAACAAGGCTTTAAATGAGTTAAAAAGCATCCCCTCTCCTTCAAGTTTTTAGAAGAGCTTGAGAAGATATGTTGTTAATATTATTTTATATGTTCATTAGAATTCACCAGTGAAGCCATCTGTTCCTGGCCTTTTCTTTTTTGGGAGGCTTTTGATGACTGATTCACTCTCCTTACCCACTATTGATCTGTTCAGATTTTCTGTTTCTTTTTTTTTTTTTTTAAACATCTTTATTGGAGTATAATTGCTTTACAAGGGTGTGTTATTTTCTGCTTTATAACAAAGTGAATCAGCTATACATACACATATATCCCCATATCTCTTCCCTCTTGCGTCTCCCTCCCTCCCACCCTCCCTATCCCACCCTCCCTATCCCACCCCTCTAGGTGGTCACAAAGTACCGAGCTGATCTCTCTGTGCTATGCAGCTGCTTCCCACTAGCTATTGGTTTTACATTTGGTAGTGTATATACATACATGCCACTCTCTCACTTTGCCACAGCTTACCCTTCCACCTCCCCATGTCCTCAAGTCCATTCTCTAGTAGGTCTGCGTCTTTATTCTTGTCCTGCCCCTAGGTTCTTCATGACCTTTTTTTTTTCCTTTAGATTCCATATATATGTGTTAGCATACAGTATTTGTTTTTCTCTTTCTGACTTACTTCACTCTGTATGACAGACTCTAGGTCCATCCACCTCACTACAAATAACTCAATTTCGTTGCTTTTTATGGCTGAGTAATATTCCATTGTATATATGTGCCACATCTTCTTTATCCATTCATCTGTCGATGGACACTTAGGTTGCTTCCATGTCCTGGCTATTGTAAATAGAGCTGCAATGAACATTGTGGTACATGACTCTTTTTGAATTATGGTTTTCTCAGGGTATATGCCCAGTAGTGGGATTGCTGGGTCATATGGTATTTCTATTTTTAGTTTTTTAAGGAACCTCCATACTGTTCTCCACAGTGGCTGTATCAATTTACATTCCCACCAACAGTGCAAGAGGGTTCCCTTTTCTCCACACCCTCTCCAGCATTTGTTGTTTGTAGATTTTTTGATGATGGCCATTCTGACTGGTGTGAGGTGATATCTCATTGCAGTTTTGATTTGCATTTCTCTAATAATTAATGATGTTGAGCATTCTTTCATGTGTTTGTTGGCTATCTGTACATCTTCTTTGGAGAAATGTCTATTTAGGTCTTCTGCCCATTTTTGGATTGGGTTGTTTGTTTTATTGATATTGAGCTGCATGAGCTCCTTGTAAATTTTGGAGATTAATTCTTTGTCAGTTGCTTCAGATATTCTATTTCTTTATGATTCACTCTTAGTTGGTTGAATATTTCTGGGAATTTATTCCTTCTAGTTTAATTTATTGATCTATAATGATTTATAGTAGTTTCTTATGACCTTTTTTATTTCAGTGGTATCAGTTGTAATGTTTCTTTCTTCATTTATTAGTTTTCAATTTGAGTCTTCTCTCTTTTTTTCTTAGTTATTTTAGCTAAAGCTACTTTCATTATTTTTATATCATATTTATCAAGAACTATGAAGGGTGTGTGATTTTACAATACACTACTAGCAAACTGATAAGTTAGCCCATTACTAGTTTAATTATGCAAACAGAAGACATGAGAGTTCTAGGTCAAAGATAAAAGACAGTTTATTTCTCATAGCATTAATAATATCCAGTATCTCAAGCCTCTATATTTCTATAGGGTGATAAGACAAAAGCGAGATGATGCCAATATATTCAGTGGTATGCATAACAGAAGAAAAACCCTGAGCTTAGAAAACCCAATTATTTTATAATGGGCAGTGAGGATTTTTGTCCTTGCCCTAGCAAGAACATTGTCTTTATAATACTCAACAGGAAGCATCCCAGATTCTTGTTCCAGAAGAATACACACTCTCTGGTTGTGTTCTATACAAATATCCTTGAAAATATAGTCTAGAAAAGATGACAATCTTTGCCTCTGTTTGCCAGATATGCAGAAATTCAAGAGACCCATGGCCAACTGTCTCACAATAATTTCCACCTGTTTTTTCTACACCATCTTGAACTTCAGGTGAATTTTCCCATTAGTACAGCACTCCTTCAGCCACTTAATTAAACTGACTGACAGAAGCTGAGGAAAAGTCCACTTACCTTGTCTCAAATAGCACATAATTATTACTATTACCAACAGGAATCCAAGCATCAAGATGAGGCTAACTTGTAGCAATGACCTCAACTCTACCCCTTAAGATCTACTACCCCAACTCCTGGACCTGGCCAGCTGAACTAATCCTCCATCACCATAAAAATTAGTGTGTGCTTTAGAAAGCCAGATTACTTTTGTCTTTAAAACTCTGCTGTGACCTTCATTTTTGTCCTGAGGCATTAATCCTTGTATAGCAGGGGATGTTAGCAGTTTCACAGCTTCTACTTTCACCCAAATAAAGAAAGCATAGGTCAATTCTACTTTCCAGAACAAGTCTGACCAGTGACTTTAAGCTAGCTTGAATGCCTTCTACAGCCTAGGTAATGCCATTGATTACTTCAGCTAAAGTCAGGGACCAACTTAATTTCACGTTTTCTAATTAGATGGCTCCCATTTTAGGGATAACTGCCCACAGAGTGCACATAAATATCAAGTAAATTATCCCTCCAGAAAGCCCCCCTCAGTAACCAAGAACTTCTTCATTTTGGGAAGCCCTCTCCAGTTATCTGAGGGTTACGTGATCTACTAGTGGTATTTTCTTAAACACCTGAAGGTCTCTTATTATCACAGTTAAGGTAGAAATCAAATTATTTTCAGGAGAAAATTAAGTTAATATTTGTAATTCTACACAAGAAGTAAAGTCCCAGGTGCACATGGTGCCCCTGTAAAGAAACCCTTATTTATACTAATCAGAGTCCACTAGTGGACTGTGTCACCAATACGACCTCCTGGAGAATTAGTACGTCTTGGGGTCCTAGTTCATTTTGAATAACTGAGAGCAATCAGTCCAACCTATCCTGTTTTTCTACACCACCAGTTAGATGACATCTGTCCATCCCACTAAAAGACTGCTACAGTTGTTAAAAAGTTTTGGGTGTGAAAGGTGCAGGAGCTGGGGCTATGCCTTGTAGTTACTAATACACTTCTTGGTATAATTAAAAGGACCACACTACTACTACTTTTTTATACTACTCAGCCATAAAAAAGAATGAAATAATGTCATTTGCAGCAACATGGATGCAACTAGAGATTATCATACTAAGTGAAGTAAGTCAGAAAGAGAAAGACAAATACCATACGATGTCACTTATATATGGAATCTAAAATATGACACAAATGAACCTATCTACGAAATAGAAACAGACTCACAGACATAGAGAAGCGGCTTGTGGTTGCCAAGGGGGAGGGAGTTGGGGGAGGGTGGAGTGGGAGGTTGGGGTTAGCAGATGTAAGCTATTATATATAGAATGGACACACAATAAGTTCTTACTGCATAATACAGAGAACCATATTCAATATCTTATGATAAACCATGATGGAAAAGAATATCAAAAAAGACTATATATCAATATATGTATAACTGAATCACGTTGCTGTACAGCAGAAATTAACACAACATTGTAAATCAACTATACTTCCATTAAAAAAATTTTTTTTAAAAAGGATCAAATCTTATCATAGTCAAATATTAGTCAGAATTAATTCTGGTAGGTGAGGGTAGACCCAGCAGTCATTAAAATTAATGGGCTTGTAATAGTTTGCGAGAGCCACACTGGTGTGTTTTCCTTCATGAGGAAGGCTCCAGAAGCTATTCTAAAGATAAAGATCATTAATGTTCCTCACTTCCCTTTATCTTCCAAGATCTAAGGTGTCCTCTCCCCAAGAGACAGGGATGTTGCTCTCCCTCCACCACAAAATTATGGGTATGTCTCATTATATTAGCTGTAACTTTCCTTTTTTCCCCCCCAATAATCCCTGCTTTCACCCAATCCTTTCATTCAGAGGGGTCAGACAGAAGTGGGACAAGGGTATTTTAATAAGATGCAGAGACTCATTATATCCCCTCTTCGGCTCCCATGAACCACTGTAGGGGGATTTAGCAAGTAATGTACTCAACCAAGGGATCATTATCTTTATGATACAAGATCTTGTCAGTCTAACAAGAGAATCCAGGTGGCAGAACCAGCCTTAAGTTTGAATTTTTGAGCCCTTCTTTGGCTGTCCTTCCACATAGAGTACTCCAACCAGACTAGTTCAGGGTTGCTGTTAGGGGAAAAAAAGAAGCAGCATGCCCAGAAATAGTGCAGAATTCTGAATTTTTAAAGTTAGGCTATAAAAAACCTACCCTTTTTTATATTGAACATTATCTAGGAAGTGGTCTAGAGGAAATGATCCTTTTCTGCTGGAAGCAGCCATATTTAGTGGCCAAACTGCTTTACTAAGGGGAATGAATCAGAAGGAAGTGAATGAGGTATAGTGGAAAATAGTTTGAGAAAATTTTTGAGGTAGTCATTCCAGTGCTAAATGATATCAGATGTCTGTGGATGATAAGAATCAGGGAAGGTTCATTGAATAGCTTGTCTCTTAGTCATTTTGAGTGCCTTTTTCTCACCATTGTCAGAGTGCAAAAGGTCTGGAAAGCCAAACAAAAGGTTCAGCTTAGTTTCAATCACCAAAAGAGTGTGGCTATATTGAGTTAATCAAACCAGAGTATGCCACATCTTAATCTGAAAAGTGTCAACAGTGCTATCAAAGCAAAAAATGTCAATGGACAAAGTTAAACATGTAAGAAATACTTAACTCAAGGCTACAGCAATAGCAAGGAGAAATCAAAACACAGTCTAAATTCAACTCTACAGAAACAAAGGGAAGGAGAATAGGGTCAGGGTGTCCTAGGCCATTTGTGTTTGCTAATTGGCCTTACCCAAAGGAAAAGCAAACTTTGTCTTAATAACAGAAAGCAGTTTTACAACTTGGAGTATGGTGTTCACTGAAGTTAGGTTCTTACCTTCACAAAGAGATAGGAGATAGGGAGCTATCTTCCTTGATTGGTTACATTTCAAGGGAATGGCTCCTAGGTCCTTGAGAAAGAGTCTTACACAGGAAGAGGCTTTAAAAAATGTTTACATCTCAAAGAGGCAGAGAAAGAATTTACAATAACACATTTCTAAAGTAAATACTGTAAGCAAAGGGAGGGGAGGGACTTCTATAATTAGGCCATCTGGATTCAGTAAGGGCCAGGGTAAGAAGGAGGTCAGGGAAGGCAGGAAGAAGGCTGTCTAAAGTTTAGTCAAGCCATCTTGATCAGTGGTGACCACCACCAATAGCCCAGGAATTGGCCAGAGGTCTGATGTAGTCATTCTACTAGCAGGGGCCAGGAAAATGGATTATGCTAAATCCCCCCTCTCATATTGATATGGGTCAAATTTGGGCTGGAGTTGCAAGTTTGGCAATGCAGTGGTATCCACTGCAGCAGAAACATAGTTCTTTTCTTTGTGTCCAGTATACTATGGTGCTTACGTTTCCATGTCTGGCATAATGTTAGATCTAGACAGCAATAGTGACAATCTGAGTTGTGTGGTTCAGTCAGCAACTTGATTCTGATGGGTCTCATCAGGAAACACAGCCTTACTGTGGGCATGTACATGAGTGGTCCAGAGAGTTCAATCAGCAGCAGCCATGATTTGTCTCAATCATTCCTGGACCCAAAAGTATTGCTTTATTCTGCCAGTCAGTAGTATTCCAAATAGGGCACCAAATAGCTAAGCCACTGTCAACAGTTCAAGAGTCAAAAAAATATCAAAAGATTCACTGATGTGACTATAGGACTGTGTTTTGAGAAAAGTCTTGAGTTATTCCCACTGAGCAGAACAAGCACATCTATTTTCAGTTCTGAATAGCTTGCATTAGGCAGAACTGCATCAGCCTAGTAGACATCATTGGGTTTTGGCTTAGCTGAAATACAGTGAAATAGTTCAGGCATTCAGAGGAACCTGAACTTAGAGCCCCAGTGAGCTGGTGTTTTTTGCTTAAGTGGGTGGAATGGGGAACAAAGTTTGCCCTAGAGTGAGAGCTACTCTTTTTTTTTTTTTACTTGACAAATATTTAAATCATTATTGCCATTAAGTTGCAGCATTTTAATATACACATTGAATGGAAATACACTTTTTCATCCTTGTTTTAAATTAATTATTGCCAAATTAACATCCTAAGACTGAACCAATTTGCACTTTTACTAACCACATATGAGTTAGTATGTGCTCCTTTTTTAAAACTGCAAAGCTGAAGTGCTGCTAGGGTCAGGCTGGCTGTGTTCTTATTTACTATTTCCACTTTACAATTGAGTCTTTTTAGTCATTTAATCCAAGCTGACTCTCCTCAAAATGGAATATCAGGTCAGAGAGTCACAGACTTCCATGGATCAGGTATACAAATCCAACTTGAATCCAGTAACAAGCTAAGAACTGCTTTTGAAAATGGGTTGAGCTGATAGGTGTGTCTGGAAAGCAACAAATTCAAAATCCCAAGCGACACTCTTAGGTGAAGACAGCCTCCCTTTGCCAGAGGCTCCAATCAGCCATGTCACCAAGTTTCAGAGACTAGTAGTTCAAAGGGGTCATTGGGGTAGTTGGGATCCAAAGGTAGAGAGCATGTCACAGTATACTTGACAGCTTCTATTGCAGCTCCTTGGTGTGTGTCTTACCGAAAGGATGGATGTTGGTTTGAATGTTAGCTGATATAAAGGATCAAGTAGAATGCTCAAGTGAGGCACATGATGTCTCCCACACCAAGAGTCCAATAAGATGCTGGATACTTTTTAGTGGTTGTGTAGCTGAAGAGATAAAAGTGTTGACCATAGGAGGTATTGAGTGTTGTGCATCTGCCTACATGGCTCCAAGAAACTTTTTTCAGCTACTTGTCCCTGTTTTTTGTTGGAATTTATAATCCTTCCCCTTTGGCAAATGTTTGGTAACACTGTTGTCACAGCTGCTGAGACTCATGCTTCTGACTTAGCAGTCAACAGGATATCATTTACATAGTGAAAGCTTCGAAATTCTGAGTATAGAAGTACTTGTGCTAAATTTTTACCTATCCACTGGTGGCAATGGCAGGGGAATTTGTTATACTAATATTTCTCTACTTTTATCTCCTCTGACACTTTTAGTATAGGGAAGTACAAGCCCAGAACACATCAACTCCTTGGATACATTAAGGTGAGAATCAACCCCTGCTAGTAAAGAGCTCTACCTATGAGATTATTTTTATTTCTCTTTTTCACTGCAAAGTTTGTTCAAAACACATTGTTGAAATTGGGCACCTCCTCCTCCCACTGTTAAGATGGTGGCTAGAGTGCCTCTATCCAACAGAGCTATGAAAGTTGGAGTCCTTTCCCTCCCTGAACTTACGCAGCATACTTGAATGATAGTATTTGGCCATTGGCCCTCCCTGGGGACAGGACATCCACTGCCCTATCCCTAATCATTTTTTTCCTGAAAGCAGCTGAGGTCAGGGTAGAAGGTATGGGAAACATGGGGCATGGGTGGCCCAGTATGGAAAGAGTGAATCTGCATACGCAATGCACATTTACTTTTAGTTCCAGAAACCATTCACTCACTCAGTCATCCAACTTCTAATATTTTTAGTCTATACAAAGCTTTGTGTTGAATAACAAGGTCTTCATTGCTGACCTCATTTATTTCAGATCAGAGGACTCCTTTTCCCAGCATCTACAATTACACTGTTTTGGCTCTAGCCATGCTGTTTGCAAACCCACTGTCTTACTAACAGCCCTTTCTCTGCCTGCACAGAAGAGACTGAGCAGCACAAGGCACCATTTTGGCAGCTTGTTTCTATCCTACCTCTTGCTGTTCAGCTTCTAAAGTTCATAAACAGGTATGAGAGTGAGGGGCCCTTACTTCCAATCCCCTCCACCCTTGCCCACCATTTAGCTGAGTACCAGATGCCAAAGAATTTTCTCTTATCCCCTAACATTGTCATGGAACCCTTGTCTTTCCTCTTCAAAAAGCCATATCTCCTCAGCATCATATATCCTCACTGCCATAACTGTTAAGGATCGTGAAGCATCTGAGATTTTATCTTACTTGCAAGCTGATGAATTTACCTGCCACAGTTTTATGGATTCTGGGACAAGACTACTGGGTCAGAGAAGAAGGATTCATGGAGGTGACACAAATGAGCACAGACAGATATTTGTACACATAGTTGGTTGTAATGCATAAGAGGATCCCTGATCTTAGGAGACCTGAATCTATTATGTCAACTCCCCACATGGATTCCATAAATATTCATTGGTAGCGTTGATTTTTAAATTTCTATTGTCTTCCTTTGAGGTGACTGTTGTACTTGCCTGGGTCTTTAACCAGCTCTGAGTTGATCTGTTCTACCTTCATTAATCTACAGCTTGAGGTTAGTGCAATTGCAACGTAAAAGGGAATAGCTATCTGTATTTGAGGCTACATTAGTATCAGGGTATTGTCTACACTGTCTGTGATTACTTTAAAAAGCCTTAGGGATAGTAACAACATGTGATAATGTCAATTATGGTGGCCTCTCATTATTTTTCAAGGATAGTGATGTAAGTATTCCCTTAGGAAGGCAGTCACTTTAATCATTTTTCCAGGCTTGGAGACTGATGCTTAGTGACATCTCAGCATGATACAATGCCATGCTGTGGCAATCTGGATGGCTAGAGTGAGTGCTTCAATAGGTCATTATGAAATAGAACATAGAAAAGAACAAAGCTAACAGACTCTCTTGGGGAGCAAACCAGAAAGCACGTTAGAATGGAAAAGAAGCCAGTTCTGTGACACTTGTCAATATTCTTCCAATGAGAATTTATCATATTAAAAGTCTGGATTTTATACAACCACAGTATTCTGCCACAACCAACACAAAACACCTTGGAAGTAGCCTTTTATGGGAGGTAGAAGGCCTTTTTCATCTCTCATTGACAAAGAATCTATATCCTTGTACCAAATGAATGTTGTAGAAGCATAGGAAAACAAGCTCTCATTATCTCATTGCTCTGAATTGACATAGAATCTATATCCTTGTATCAAATGAATGTTGTAGAAGCATAGGAAAACAAGCTCTCATTATCTCATTGCTCTGCATTGACATCTTCTCTATATTTTGGTTCTTGGAAATTCTTTTTAGAGTCAATTATATTATTGACCAATATTCCTGCTTTCTTTACTGTTGATGTTTTGACCCTATTCTATTTATTTATTTATTTAACATTTTAATGAGAAATTAGAGAGGCTGATCAGGGGTTGCTAATAAATACCAATGTATTAATTCTCAGCTCCATAATTCTATATTTTAAAGCAAATTAAAATAAACATTGTTTTATAATTTTAAGAGTTTCTCAGTAGCCCTTGAGAATGCCTCTTCCTGATATCATAAAGAGGATTAGATGTCATTTGCACTGGGATATGATACCACAAACATCTGCTATCAGCAAATACATTTAAGTTTCCATGGAAACAGCCTTAGAATATAGACTAGAAATATTAAATGTACATCAAACCTAGCCTCCAATCTCCATGTTGATTTCTGCTGGGGCAGAGGCCTACCAGACACAGGGATCTGTTCAAGGTCACTCTTCCTTAGGAATGGGAAATGGGATCAGAAATTCTGGTCCCTTGATCTCTACCCTGCTGTTCTGCCTGTGGAGTCACCCTGTCTTCCAGCTGTTCTTCTACTAGTGTGTCCCTCAAGAGCAGTTAGTAGTTTCCCTAGGTTCTTTGCTGTATATACAGAACAATTAAAGAAAAATCTCTCCATCTACAGATGAAAATGAGTTCTAACTCCCTAGAGAATATTGTGTTGGTGCCAATTTCTTAGGTAATACATTTAGATAGAAGAATGTCTTAACCACAGAGCACACTGGTGGCTTTACTACTGAACAGAATTTGTACATATAATAACCAGCATCGCTACATTCAGACCACAAGTCCTGCCTTGAATTCCAGTCTGCCATTCAAATCTGTGTGCCTGTAAACAAATCTCTTATTCCCGGAGAACCAGTTCACTCGTCTGTGAAACGTAGTGAGAATAATATGACATTATAAGCTTGCATTATGAAAGTATTGTTGACTAAATAAATATAGTTTTCTTGACTCTGAGCATGTTCTAAAAATGATGAGGTCACTGGTTGTGGATTATTTTTTATGATTACTATTGCTTGTTTTAAGTGATATTTCTGACAGCTTTAGAAGCAGTTAGTATGCTTTTAGTAACAAGGAGTAATAAGAATTTTAAAAACTTAATTCAAAGTGGCTTTAAAATTCAATAAATTTATGTCACAAAACAAGAGTTCCAGGAAGAGATCAGCTCTAAAGATGGTTAATTTCATACCTGAATAAAATGGTCAAAATCCCAGGTTCTTTACATTTTTGCCCCCTGCCATCATTTTCCTTTCTATCAATGCAAGTTCCAGGGTCACATCTACATCTGAAAATATGCTGTTTGCTTGTTTTAGGATTGAGGAAAACTTTCCCAAATGCCTCCCACTGGTTTGCCCTCATGTCACATTCCCTAGGGTGAGTCACAAGCATGGGCCTAAAATAATAATTGACAAGGAAAAGAGCTGCCATATATAGTATGGTGTATATCTGGCACATATCTGCTAGCCCCATCTACATCCCCTCCTTCTGCCCATGCTGGCATATGACTAGCTTCCAGTGAAGAAGAAGGTAAATATCTTGACAAATTAAAGTTCTATTTGGAAGAAGAATGGAGGAGTCAAATATTGGACTACAATCAAGATAGACTGCAGTAGCTAAAAACAAGATAATAATTCTTCAGATGCAGTTGATTAAAATAGGAGGTAAGCTTGGAGGTAAGATTTGCATGAAGAGGCTTAGTACCTTTTTCAATATAAAAATAAAAGAGCAGATGAACTTTTCCTTATTCCTCCTGTTAAGTACAAGTAAAAATTCTAGACATTATATACAAAACAAATATAAGAAGACTCAAAGGTGGAGAGAGAAAGGCAGATTAGCTAGCAGATTTAGGATTTGAGAAATGACAAGGAGGTGAGTTATCTGGGTTTTGTTGTTGTTTTTAAATTTTTAATGTTGTGTTAGTTTCAGGTGTACAGCAAAGTGATACAGTTATACATATACATGTATCTATTCTTTTTCAAATTCTTTTCCCATTTAGGTTGTTACATAATACTGAGCGGAGTCCCCTGTACTATACAGTAGGTCCCTGTTGGTTATCCATTTTAAATATAGCAGTGTATACATGTCAATCCCAAACTACCTATCCCACCCCCTCCCCCCCGACAACCATAAGTTCCTTCTCTTAGTCTGTGAGTCTGTTTCTGTCTTGTAAACAAGTTCATTTGTATCATTTGTTTGTCTACTATATACCCCTCAGACATAGAGCTGAAGACTGACAACCCAGAAATGCCAATGGGTCAAATTGGGGGAAAAATTGAAAAAGACTACTCTCTCTATCCAAAGGACCAGGAAAGGTGGTAGGCTAGCAAGACAAAAATGTTTCAGACAATAAGCACTTTATTTCAGCACTTTATTTCAGCCCACCGCAGCAAATGCCAACTGGGGAGACCAGAATTCCACCCTTACAAGGCTGTAATAAGGTACCCCTATAGCCCCTATCAGGGTGTTATCAGAGAGGACCTAGTTGGGAGCTGGGACTTTCAAACCGCTAGCTGGGAAGGAGCCCACTCCCGCCCATGATGTCAGCGGACACCAAGTGGGGACCCAGGACTTCCACCCCCATTGGACAGTAACAAGGTGCCTCACCCCTTTCCCACTGTGATACTGTCAGGTGGAGATCCAAGACTTTACTATTGCCTGGAAGTAACAAGGCAAACCCAAACATGATGTCAATGGAGTCTAACCGGGGAGCCAGGATTGCCATCCCCATTAGCATAAATGAGGACCCCAAACCCTCTTTCTCAATGGAGGCCAAATAGTGAAGCTAGACTTTTACCTCCATCTGGCAGTAATGAGGCAGAACTGTGTTAGAAAAAGCCAGGTAGGGGCTTCCCTGGTGGCGCAGTGGTTGAGAATCTGCCTGCCAATGCAGGGGACACGGGTTCGAGCCCTGGTCTGGGAAGATCCCACATGCCACGGAGCAACTAGGCCCGTGAGCCACAACTACTGAGCTTGCGCGTTTGGAGCCTGTGCTCCGCAACAAGAGAGGCCGCGACAGTGAGAGGCCCACGCACCGCGATCAAGAGTGGCCCCCGCTTGCCACAACTAGAGAAACCCTCGTACAGAAATGAAGACCCAACACAGCCAAAAATAAATAAATAAATAAAATTAAAAAAAAAAAGAAAAAGCCAGGTAACAAAAAATTTAAATAAGATACAGACCAAAAAAAAAACCCCTAGAACTAAGTGTCACATCTTATACAAAAATTAACACAGGGATATATGTATACATGTAGCTGATTCACTTTGTTATACAGCAGAAACTAACACAACATTGTAAAGCAATTATACTCCAATAAAGATGTTAAAAAAAATTAACACACAATGGATTACAGGTTTAAATATAAAACATAAAACTGTAATACTTTTAGAAAAACTAAGAATAAAACTTTTTGGTTCTAGAACTAGGAAAAGTATTCTTAGAGTTGACATCAAAAGCACAATCCATGAAAGGAAAAACTAAATATAATGATAAATAAATTCTGATAAATATAATGCTATCAGAATTTAAAATTTTTCTTTGTGAAAGACCCTATTAAAAGCATGAAAAGATAAACTGCAGTGTGATGGATGACATTCATAAATCATATATCCAGCAATGGACTACTATCTGGGATATATAAAGAACTCTCAAAACTCAACACTAAAAAAAAAGCAAATAATCCAAAACAATCCAATTAGAAAATGGACAAAAGACATAAAATAGTTCACTGAAGAAGATAAATGGGTAGAAAATAAGCATAGAAAAATATAGTCATCATAATTAGCCATAAGGGAAATGACAATTAAAACCATAATGAAATATCTTTACATGTACTTTATTTTATTTTATTTTTTTAACATCTTTATTGGAGTCTAATTGCTTTACAATGGTGTGTTAGTTTCTGCTTTATAACAAAGTGAATCAGTTATACATACACATATGTTCACATATCTCTTCCCTCTTGCGTCTCCCTCCCTCCCACCCTCCCTATCCTATGGAGAACAATATGGAGGTTCCTTAAAAAACTACAGATAGAACTACCATACGACCCAGCAATCCCACTACTGGGCATATACCCTGAGAAAACCATAATTCAAAAAGAGTCATGTACCAAAATGTTCATTGCAGCTCTATTTACAATAGCCAGGACATGGAAGCAACCTAAGTGTCCATCGACAGATGAATGGATAAAGAAGATGTGGCACATATATACAGTGGAATATTACTCAGCCATAAAAAGAAACGAAATGGAGTTATTTGTAGTGAGGTGGATGGACCTAGAGTCTGTCATACAGAGTGAAGTAAGTCAGAAAGAGAAAAACAAATACTGTATGCTAATACATATATATGGAATCTAAGAAGAAAAAAAAAAGGTCATGAAGAACCTAGGGGTAAGAAGGGAATAAAGACACAGACCTACTAGAGAATGGACTTGAGGATATAGGGAGGTGGAAGGGTAAGCTGTGGCAAAGTGAGAGAGTGGCATGGACATATATACACTACCAAATGTAAAACCAATAGCTAGTGGGAAGCAGCCACATAGCACAGGGAGATCAGCTCAGTGGTTTGTGACCACCTAGAGGGGTGGGATACATGTATTTTAAAATGTTATAATTTTTTAGAAAAGTAGTAACACCACCAAATGCTAGCTACGATGTGAGGAAAGTAGATTGCTCTTTTATGTTACTGGTGAGAATGCCACAAATCCTACAGCCTCTTTGGAAAATTAAACATTCTACTTTAAAACAACTAAACATGTGATTGCTATATTTATGGCATTTGTCCTAGAGAAATGAAGACTTAACATCCAATTAAAACCAGGGCATGAATGGTTAAAGCAGATTTTTTTTTGTAAAATCCCCAAAATAGAGTCAACCCAAATGGGCTTCAACAGGTAAACGGTTAAACAAACTGTAATACAGGCACACCATGAAATACTATTCACCAGTAAAAGGGAATGAGCTATTGTTATAAATTACAACTTAAATGAATCTCCAGGTAACTACGCTGAGTTTAAAAAGACAATCCACAAAGGTTGCATACTGTATGATTTCATTTAATATAACATTCTTGAAATGACAAAATTATAGAACTGGAGAACAGTTTAGTGGTTGCCAGGACAGTGTGGGGTTGTGGGGAAGTAGATGTGGCTACAAATTAGCAACCTGATGTCAGTATCCTGGTTTGACTGTATTAATGACAATATTCTGGTTTTGATATTGTACTATAGTGTTACAAAATGTTACAATTTGAGAAAAATAGGTAAGAAGTACATGGGATCTCTGTGTATTATTTCATATAATTGTGTGTAAATTTATAATAATCTCAAAATTTTAAAATGATTAAAAGATGTTTAGGTATATTTTAGCTCTTGTTAAAAAAATAAATTGAGTAATATAGTAACAAAAGTTTATTTACAGGGCTGATTTTTCTAGGAAATTAGAGTATTGAGAATGAAAGATATAAACATAATTCCAAAGTTAGTACTTACGTAGTTTTGGGAGACTAGTGATGTGATCAGAATGATGGATAAACTAGTGGAAAGCATTAAAAGGTACTGATGAAGTAGCTAATGAGAAGGAATTACTAGACTTATAGTGCATTAGAATCTAAAACTGGGATCAATAATCTGTGAGATTACAGAAGACAAACATCAATTTAAGAAACATTAGGAAGCAAGATATTACATATTCAACAATGGAATCTAGCTAAAGACACTTGAAGCAGTCTCTTGGCAACTCTCTTAAAATACAGTAACATGGAAAAACATGAAATCCTACAACACAATAAAAATTAAGACTAATTACTAATGCATATTATTTGCATCTGGATGAAATCTCCTAATGATAAAGGGTAGATAGAGCTAAATTTGGAGACCCAAATGAGTGATTCATACTGGTACCACCCATTAAGAACTCAAACTGTACAGAATTCAACTTATCAATAAAGTCTGATGGGGAAAAAAAATCTATCAATCTACTGATTTATTTATCTATAGATCCACTGATATACTGTTTATTTATTGCCTATATATTTATCTTTATTTCTGTAATTAGATGTTCATATTTCAGAGACTCAAAGTTTATCTCATTAAGCATCCATCCATCCATCCATCCATCCATCTATCCATCTTTCCCTTTTATGGCTGCATATTTATCTCCCCACTTTTCTGGATGAGTATCTTCATTAATGACAATGTACAGAAATCATAAACTAAGGATGTTTGTGTGTGTGTATTAAGTGAGGAGAAGCTGGCAGTAGTACAAAAAAGAACAAACTATTGGGAATAGGCAAAAGAAGATTTATGTTAACAATATGCCATGGGAATTATAGTTTTTCTTGGTTATAACTGGTGCCTCATTTCAGAATGGGTGAGAAGTCCTTTAGCTTTTTACAGCAGAGCTGCACTAAATAAATGACTGTTAGAAACTACATGTGGCAAACATTTTTTGCTGACCTCTGACTTGAAATTAAAGAGGGGTATCCATTATTACACTCAGTGAAAAGTGAATTGAACCAGGAGAAACCTATACACCTGTGGACAGAAATGCCCTCATTTCATACAGCAGAAAGAATATGGAGTTGCAGCCTAAGTAAGGACAGTCAGGATAACTCAAGAACAACAGGAAGAAACATCACACTGAAGACTCAGAATAAGAGAATCAATAACTCAAAAAATAAGGTCCTACACAATCTGGATTTTTTTTTTTTTTTTTTTTTTTTTTAGAAAGGAAATGGTGTCTTAAGTAAATGAGGAAATACTTGGGTCCTATTTAGAGTAAAGATAGGGAATTACAAGAATGAAATAGATTGAACTGAATAGATAACAAAATGCTGTGTAAAGTGAGATGAGTACAATAAAAACAATAAAAATGAAATTAAATTAGGAAACTACAATAAAAGAATTAAAATTCACATGGGATGTAATAAATAGTAGAAGAGGCACTGCAGAACAATGAATCAATGATGTATATAGTACAAACTAGAAAAGATCCCTCAGAGGGATAGAGTGATATAAATTCTAAGAAGGAAGATAATATCTGGAAGAGGGATCTGGAAGAGAGATGTATGTAATTGATGTATATGATGAACTGCAAGAATAATTTTAATAGAATTAGCAAAAATAAAAATATTTAGGAGATATAAGCTAATATGTTATCAGGTATACAAATTTAAATGGCTTATTATGTTCCAGAGCAATGAGTGTGAAAAAAAAGTTGTCAAATAAAAATTTAAAAACGTGTTAACTAAAAGATGTGTAAATTAAATTTAAACAAAGGACTAAGAAAGATGGAAGGAAGGTTAGACGGAAAGAAGGGTTAAATTAGTTCCTATGGTAGCTGGCCTCCAAGATGACCCTCAACAATCTCCATAGGCTGGTACTGCCATCCTTTTGTAGCTTCCTTCCACATTTACCAGGGTTTGTCTGTGTGATTAGTAATAGCATATGATAGAAGCGATGGTCAGTCACACCTGATACTAGGTAATAAAGGACTTTAGCATCATTTTGGATTCTTTTCTCTCTCTCAGTGGGAAGCAGCTACGATTTTGTGAGCAGCCCTAGAGAGAAAACCATGTGGTGACAAACTAAATCCTATGACCAACTGCAGAGAGAAACTAAGAGTGTCAACAATCATTAAACTGAGTTGAAAGCCCATCCTCCGGCTCAAATGGAGTCTTGAGAAAAATGCAGCTGTGGCTGAAACTTGACTGCAACCTTGTGAGAGACTCAGTCAGAACGAATCAGCTAAGCCACTCCTGGATTTTTGACCTTCAGAAATTGTGTGAAATAAGAAATGTTTGCTGATTTAAGATGTTTTGGGGGTAATTTGTTATGCAGCAATAGATATTTAATGCACTTCCCCATTGTTTTTATAAATATAGCATCGTCACTAAAATGAAAATCTAACAAAAGTAGATTTTTTAAGCAAGTTTAACTAATTATATAAATTAAAAATTAATCAAATGTTGCAGAAATATAGTATCACGCTAATAGAACAATACGTGATCATATAAAATAAAGAACCTTTAAAATTAGTTTGTTATTAATGTGAGTAATAATTATAATAAAAACAACATAGATACCAAATGATATTTGCTAAAATTTCACAAGCATTTTCAATTTAAAAGAAGCTCAACATGAATTAGAGGAATATACTTAAAATGAGGTGCTATATATTTATTTTCAAGCAATAGCTGCATCTGCATCATATTTCCTGATGACTCAATGGAGATATTTCCACAAGAGTTGAAAAAAATAAAGAGCAGCTTGTTATCATTATCACTTAAAAAATATTCCAGGTGTTCTATTTAATTAAATAAAATAATAAAATTTTATTTTAAAAAATCTTTCTCACAAACACTGATAAAATTATTACTGGGTGCCATACAATGTCACAGGTGCGTTATAAATACTAATACTTTATCCTCATAACAACCCTATAAAATATGTACTGTTAGACACCTCCATTTTACAGATGTGAAATATCAAAGAACTTGAACAAATTATCCAAGATCATAGAGCTGGCAAGCAGTGAAGCCTTCTTTCATAGTATGCATTTGCAATTATTATACCATGTGGCAATAATGAGGGTAAACTTAAAAATAAGTGAGAGAATTAAGAGAGAGTTTTTTTTTTTTAATGAGAAAGATACATCTCCAGGAAAGAGTGGGCATAGATAAGGAAAAGAGTAAAGGGAAATCTCATAACAGAAGCCGTGTAGTTGGCCTAAAAAGCAATTAGTTTGGATTGCAGCAAAGGATAGGAAGCTATTTCAGAGAGGTCGCTGAGAATGAACTGATCCCACAGAGTAGATGCTTTGAATGAAGAGACAGAATACATGAGATATTTAAAAAGCATCTAATTCTTCCTTCAACTAGGGGGAATAAAAAGACATTAGGAAACTCAGGAATCTGTATAAAAAGTTACACTCAAATATAGGCAAACTAAATACCAGCATGGTTTTAAGTAATTAAAATCATAACCTTGATGTTAGAAGCCTTCTACTTGTAGAATATCTGGAGAGAAGGAACTATTATCCTATCACAATGCTTGGCTAGGCAGTATAGTTATTACTCCTATGTTTAAGTATAATAATATAGCCACTGCTTATTGGTTTTCATGGAAGCATAGAAGACATTATTGTGACTGTAAAATACAAGATAAAAGAACACAGGCTTAGGTCAAAAACCTTGGTAAGTAAAATCAGATTGTAGCTGCCAGAAAGTAGGAGATAAAAGGAGAGTGAAAAATGGAGGAAAGCTTGGGACTGCTAATATTCTCATTTTACTTGGAGAAGAAACGAGATACTGAATGAAATTGATGGAAAAATAAGTAGAGATCGAGAGCTTATTATTAAAATGAACAAAAGTCACCAATCAACAGAGGAAACAAAAATAATAATATAACCATCAGTTTTTAACATGAGGAAGAAGGAAGAAACAGGAAAATATAAGTGACCTAAACTGTGACCCAGCATAGTGAGACAAGAAGAGTTATTAGTTAAGGTTGATGAATAAAGAAATAGAGAACTAATTAGTTTACATAGAGTCAGACTGGCAACAATCAATCTAAATGCATAAAAAGGTGACTGGTGATTCTCCAGGGAGAGCAGATTATGTAGGCAGAAATGGAGCAAACAGTTTAAATCATTAGCTTTTTAGAATCACTTGATTTGTTATCACTTTTATGAACTACTTTAGTAAAAAATACTTTTAAAAGGTCTGAATCAAAAACACCATAAATAAAAATAACTTGCAAGCAATAAATTGTAAAATAATGCCCAGCACAGGAGAAATAGTTAATATTTTCAACATGCAAAAATATTTTTGCTAACCAATAAGAAAACAGCAAGAGTGTAAAGTAATATTGAAAATAAATTACACATGAACATGAAATTGCTCAACTTCACAAAAAATCTAACATTAGAAATTACAAATACAACTTTATCCTAACATTAACAAAGATGAAAATGAATGGTTAAAAATCAGTTTTTCAGATGATGGGTATAAATGAACACCCTCATTTTAAATTGCTAACTTAAATCCAGAAGTCAATGTGGAATATCAATCAAAAACCTTAACTTGTGCATGCCCATGGATATGTTGAATTTCTTTGGTTTGGTCCTTATGGTATAATCATGCACATGAAAAATGTTTATGTATAAGAATGTTCGGCTATGTAGTTTATATTATAAATTTTACAACTATATAAACATACTGCAATATGAAATTTAGTAAATAAATTACTTTCATGTATAAAATAAAAATTAGTCATTAAGAAGTACAAGTAGAAAACATTCATGTATATGAAACATGTTTATAATTTTTTGTTAAGTGTAAATGCAGGCTATAAAGTAATACTTTATATTCCTCCAATTTATTTTTATTTTAGGCTTTTTGGGAAAAAAACAGTATAGAGCTTCACTGCTGGTGCAGTGGTTAAGAATCCACCTGCCAACGCAGAAGACATGAGTTTGAGCCCTGGTCTGGGAAGATCCCACATGCTGCGCAGCAACTAAGCCCGTGTGCCACAACTACTAAGCTTGCGCTCTAGAGCCCGTGTGCCACAACACCTGAAGCCCATACACCTAGAGCCTGTGCTCCACAGCAAGAGAAGCCACCACAATGAGAAGACCGTGCACCGCAACAAAGAGTAGCCCCCACTTGCCCAACTAGAGAAAGCCTTCGTACAGCAATGGAGACCCAACACAGCCAAAAATTAATTAATTAATTAATTTAAAAAACCCATAGTATAATAAAATAAACTACAAACTAAATATATCAAAATGGCTATATCTGGCAGTTGGAAATGTTCTGGTTTTTTTTTTCTTTTAAATTGTCTAAAGTGAACAAAAGAACAAATATCCCCAGATAAAATTGAGAAATACCAAATAAAATATTCTGAAGAAATTCATTTAAGAATTTCTTTTTATAATGATGGAGGGAAAAACCAGCCTCAGATAAAGAAATCTTGGTGTTGCTGACCATTTCCTTGGTAATAAAATGAAACCACACCTTTCTCAGAAATTAATATGTCCATACCTGGGGGAAAATATGTATCAATCATGAACCATATCTTAGTAATTTCTTTCAGTAAACTATTTGGGGAAATCTATAAGGCTTAATGACAAGTACTTTCATTCTTCTTTTTCTAAAAAAATATAATCACTGCTGTGTACTTGATTGGAATGTACAGAGGTGCAATATATAGGACCAAACATTGGGTGATGGAAAATAGAACATGTGATTCTCTTTTTTTAGGGAGAAAATATTTTTTTGATTCCTTTAATTTGAATCTATAACAAGAGTTAAGGCAGCACCAATCAGAATACTGGAGTAAAACAGGTAGTCATCTTAGAAGTTTTAGATACAGAATGGTCCCAAAGTTCTGAGATGCATTGACGCATGAGAGGCCACCATTGCCACCTACCACCCTTTGCCCCTGGACCATGGACATAATATGAAATAATATTAATTTCATTCTTCTTCCAATATCCAACCTGCAGACCATTAGGAAAAAAGAAATATCTTCCTAACACCATGTCTAGAAGGCCTCCCGCTCAAGCTATGAAGCCTGAATGCTGGACCTTCTCAAAAGGACAGCCTGTACCATACTTCTTCACTTCTTGTTTTCCTCAGTCTAATTCCTTCTACCAGATTTGTCTTTCCTCTCTTCTCCATGGATTGCCTGGACTTCCTTTTACCTGACAGTTCCCAAATACTGCACTCTCCTACAACTTTACATGTCTCTTCCAGATTTCCAAGATGAATAAAGTCCCTTTTAAATTTGAAATTTTTCATTGGATACTCCCTATACCTCCTTATTTAGCTAAGCCTTGGCTTTATTTTAAGGATGCAGAGAATCCCATCCTTTATATATTCCAAGCCCACCTTTTCCATGCCTGCCTGAACCATGGCAGCTGAGTGCTGGGGGGAAAAAAAAAGGAACACAAATACGTAGGTTACGATCACTGATGACACTAAACATTACAATTGCTAACGCACTCTAAGCCCACACTAATTCTCCCACAGTATTTCAAGGATGGAAGACAGGGATGTCCATTCTTGCCACTTTTATTCAACTTAGTTTTGGAAGTCCTTGCCACAGATACCAGAGAAGAAAAAGAAGCAAAAGGAATCTAAATTGGAAAGGAAGAAGTAGAACTGTCACTGTTTGCAGATGACATGACACTTACTATACATAGGAAATCCTAAAGACACTGCCAGAAAACTACTAGAGCTCATCAATGAATCTGGTAAAGCTGAAGGATACAAAATTATATACAGAAATCTGTTGCATGTCTATACACTAACAACAAGCTATCAGAAGAGAAATTAAGGAAACAATACCATTTGTCCCATTTACCATCACATCAAAAAGAATAAAATACATAGGAGTAAACCCTCCTGAGAAGGCAAAAGTCTTGTTCTCAGAAAACTATGACACTGATAAAAGAAACTGAAGAGGACACAAACAGATGGAAAGATATACCAGTTCATGGATTGGAAGAATTAATATTGTTAAAATGACCATACTACTCAAGGCAATCTACAGATTCAAAAAATCCCCACCAAATTACCAAGGGCATTTTTCACAGAACTAGAACAAATAATTTCAAAATTTATATGGAAACATAAAAGACCTCAAAATAGCCAAAACAATCTTGAGAAAGAAAAATGGAGCTGGAGGAATCAGGCTCCCTGACTTCAGACTATACTACAAAGCTGTTGTAATCAAAATAGTATGGTACTGGCACAAAAATAGACACACAGATCAAAGAAACAGAACAGAAATAAACCCACACAATTATGGTCAATTAGTCTATGACAAAGGAGGCAAGGATATACAATGGAGAAAAGACAGTCTCTTCAATAAGTGGTGCTGGGAAAACTAGACAGATACTTATAAAAGAATGAAATTAGAACATTCTTTAACACCATATACAAAAATAAACTCAAAATGGGTTAAAGACTTAAATGTAAGACTGGATACTATAAAACTCCTAGAGGAAAACACAGAACACTTTTTGACATAAATTGCACCAATATTTTTTTGGATCCATCTCCTAAAGCAAAGGAGACAAAAGCAAAAATAAACAAATGGGACCTAACTAAACTTAAAAGCTCTTATAAAGCAAAGGAAACAATAGACAAAATGAAAAGCCAACCTACTGAATGGGAGAAGATATTTGTAAATTATATGACTGATAAGGGGTTAAAATTCAACATATATAAACAGCTCATACAACTCAACATCAAAAAACCAAACAACCCGATTAAAAAATGGGCAGAAGAACTGAATAGACATTTTTAGAAAGCAGAAGTGCAGATGGCCAACAGGCACATGAAAAGACACTCAGCACTGCTAATCATCAGGGAAATTCAAATCAAAACCACTATGAGATATCACCTCACACCTGTCTGAATAGCCATCATCAAAAAGAACACAAATAACAAATGTTGTCGAAGATGTGGAGAAGAGAGAACCCTCCTACAATATTCATGGGAATGTAAACTGGTGCAGCCACTGTGGAAAACAATACGGAGATTTCTCAAAAAACTAAAAATAGAACTACCATATGACCCAGCAATTCCACTCCTGGATATATACGTGAAAAAAAACCAGAAACACTAATTTGAAAAGGTACATGCACCCCAATGTTCATAGCAGCACTATCTACGATTGCCATGGTATGAAAGCAATCTAAGTGTCCATCAACAGACGAATGGATAAAGATGTTTTATACACACACACACACACACACATACATACAATGGAATACTACTCAGCCATAAAAAAGTATGAAATTTTGCCATTTGCAGCAACATGGCTGGACTTGGAAGGCATTATGCTAAGTGAAATAAGTCAGACAGATAAAGACAAACACTGTATGATATCACATATGTGGAATCTAAAAAATACAACAAACTAGTGAATAAAACAAAAAAGAAGACTCACAGATATAGAGAACAAACTAGTGGTTACCCATGGGGAGAGAAAAGGGGGAGGGGCAATATAGGAATAGGGGATTGAAAAAAGGGTTATTATGGAATTATATAAAATTATGTGTGTGAAATTTCTGAAAATTGTAAAGCACTATAGAATTTAAAGAATCATTCAGTAAAATAAAAGTTTAATAAAAAAGGCACACAAATAGGTAGATTAGGACCACTGATAACACTAAACATTACAATTGCTTACACCCTCTAAGCTCACACTAATTTTCCCACAATGTTTCCATGCTTCCCTAACTCAGCTTACTCAACCATTTCTTACACACACATAAGACACATTTTAAATCTTCAAACTTCTCTTCTCATATCTCCATGGTCTGTTTTTTCCTTTGTAGTATCTCTCAGCACATATTACCCCACATATTACCAAACTCAATATCAGTTCTAGCAGGGTGACCTCATTTACAAAGTGTTTCTACAAAAACTAATTATCATAATATTGATCAACAAGGAGACTCCTTATCTCTCTTGTTAAAAGAGAGGAGGTTACCCTCTTAGTATCTAAGGACAATCTCCCACCTATTCTGCTTCACCTTCATGCTCCCTTCTCAAGATTTTCATATTATCAATTCCATGTTTTTATATCATTTGTCTCTACTATTTATTCATTAGTTCAATAATCTCTTTATTGAATACTGAGCATCAAATATGTGTCAGAACCTGGTCTTGAATCTTCCTCCTTAGCATTTAAACATGCAGAATATTCTCCTATATAATGAGTATCTTACCATAAACTCATATCCTCTCAAGCTAGTACCTCTCTACTGCCCTCACAACCAAGGTTCAAAAGAATTGTCTCTTGCTTTGAATACACATGCTTCTGTATGTTCAGTCTGAAAAACAATGTATCACTTCATTAAGCTAAGATTTATTACTTTTTAAGGGTTTAGTAATATATCAGTAACCTAAAGTTAGTCCAAACAGAGCTTGTTCTGATGAAATAATTGTTTCTACATCAAGGGAACTCACAAGTCTCTTTTGCACACTTGTGAGAAGATTTAAAATGCAAGAATGTTAAGAATTGAAGAGTAAATGATCCAGTCTGTGATTCCTATTTTAGACACTACATCACTTTCTCTCCATACCCTTCATTTATGTGAAAAAATATTTAAACTAATTTCCATAGAACAGAATGTCAGCCTAAGAGTTATCACAAAATTGTAACATTTGAAAGACATTATCATTTAATAAGTAGTTTACTGGACAGGATAATTGAATTTAGTAATTATTAGGAATGTGTTTGATTCTGAGAATTTATTATCTCACGTTTTAAAAAAATCATAAAATTTGATAAAGTCTTAAGCTTTTCTCTGTTTTGGAATATGTTGTTTACTTGCTCAGTTGAGGAAATAATTTTGTTGTGAGTGGAAGGAATACAAAATTTTGCCTCTGTTAAATGGGAAAAAATTAGCAGAGGCCAAGTTTCAGATTTTCAGGAAGAACTTTGCTTCCCAAATACATGGAAAACAGTTAGATGAGAATTACATTTTTTTTTTTTTTAAAGTGAAATCTTTTTTTTTTTTTAATTAATTAATTAATTAATTAATTAATTTATTTTTTTGGCTGTGTTGGGTCTTCGGTTCGTGTGAGGGCTTTCTCCAGTTGCGGCAAGCGGGGGCCACTCTTCATCGCGGTGCGGGGGCCGCTCTTCATCGCGGTGCGCGGGCCCCTCTCCATCGCGGCCCCTCCCGTTGCGGGGCACAGGCTCCAGACGCGCAGGCTCAGCAATTGTGGCTCACGGGCCCAGCTGCTCCGCGGCACGTGGGATCCTCCCAGACCAGGGCTCGAACCCGTGTCCCCTGCACCAGCAGGCAGACTCTCAACCACTGCGCCACCGGGGAAGCCCGAGAATTACATTTTTAATACTCTTTAGTATCAGAAATACAAAGTAACACAAATGAGGGTCAGATGCTACCATCTGACTTGTATGCTAAAAATCAGGAGGCAGGGGACATGCTATTAACAGATCAGAGACTCAAAGTTGAGTAAATTTTCATAGTTCTAATTGTTTCTCTTGGTTGAACCAGTCTTTCCCATTTATTCAACATATATTTAAGTTATACTTGGGCGAGGTCCCCACTTGTTGGTCTCAGCCTCTATTTTCTGTCTGTCTGTTGTTGTTGCTAGTATTTGTTGTGTATCCTATTTCTATCCCTAGAGGGCCTGCATCAGTAATTTTTTTCAGTATCCATTTGTCACCCACAGATTAGAAGCAGCATTTCTTCCATATGCAAAGATACTATTTACATTGAAATGGAAGCCATAGGTACATTCTGAGAAGCGAAAGGCATAAGAAGCTTCTTTTTTTTTGTATTTGATATAAAAGTTTGCACTCTACTTTAAAAGCATGAATGGACTGCATATAAATCTGTAAGAAAAGTTACCAGATGTGCAAGGAAAACTTAATTCCTGGAGCAAGATATAGAACAGAATAATGCACATACTGTAGTTAGTCAAGATAGCCTAGGTAAAATGCAACTGCAAATAATTCCAAAATTTCAGTGGCTTAACTCAATACGTTTGTCTTTTATGAAATCTACCTGTCTGGAGATGAGGGTGAGGATGGCTGTTGGGGGAGGTCATCTAGAAGACGGGACCACTGGTTTGACTGGTGAACTGCACCCAGGCTATTAGAGCCCTCTCACCCCCTCAGAATGTGCATTCTGCTTGCCTCCCCTGCTCCTTGAAGTTACCCCAAGAATACAGGCTTGAGATAGTAATGTAGTGATTTATATAAACTTATAGAAACTTTTAAAATTCTCGTGAGCCAGTGCAGAGATCTAGTCATCTTGCAGCCACCCAAGACAAGTCTTGTAAGGGCCCTTACTTATTACACCTGCCACTTACCAAAGTAGAGTGGCCTGCCTCTTTCTTAAAGGTCTCCTGGCTCTCCAAGAACTGGGGCCAATTTCAGATTACAATGGTGAGCTCCTGAGGCCACAAAGCAACTGTGATACAGTTGTCAGATAAAGGATAGTGATAGAGATTTATTATTACAAACTGGTTATAAAGGCTGAGTGAGAAGTCCCAAGATCTTTTGGAGACTCAGGAGAGCCAGTGGTTTTGTTTCAGTCCACATCCAAAGGCCTGAAAAGTTGAAGAGCCTATGATGTAAGTTCCAATGTGAATCTGAATCCAAAGACAAAAAAGACAAATGTCTCAAAAGGAAGACAGGCAGAAAAAGCAAATTCTTGCTTCACTCTGACTTTTTTTCTACTCAAGCCTTCAGTAGATTGGATGAGCCCACCCACAGTGAGGAGGACAATCTGCTTTATTCAATCTACAGATTCAAATCCTCCATAAAAACCTTCACAAACATATTCAGGATAATGTTTAACCAAATATCTGGGCACTCTGTGGCCCACTTAAGTTGACACACAAAATTAACCATTCAAGGGGTGTCAAAGTTTATTTCAGAAAGGAAAGATATTCTTAGAACTTGAGACCTTAGATTCTGAGTTATAAATCCCATGTATCTTTCTCCCTACATTGCTGTGTAGACTGCCCTCTTCCTTATTAGCTTTATTTCTAAAAGTGAGTGGGAAAATTATCACCTTTTTTGTTATGAATGTGCAAAGGAAGATTGGATTTTCCATTTTCGAGCTTATTGTTTCAGTTAATAATATGATAGCATCATTTCCAAGTAATGTCGTGTTGTCTTTGAACTCTTAAACATGCACTCTAATTTTACACTTGAGGAATAGAAAGGTGTGGTGGTTAAAAGCATGGGTTGTGTAAAAACACCTGAGAAGTATGGATTAGTTGAAGTGAGTTAGTAAGTGTTAAGTGAATGGAACAGTGTTTAGTGCACAATAATAAATCAATATTCCAGTGTTACCTTTCAATATTTCCAGTTTTAGAATTCCTCTAAAATAAGTTCCCAGAGGTTATTTGTTAGGGTGAAGGTAGGTACATTTTAAATATTAAGAGATAGAGACAATTTCCCTCTAAAAAGATTTTTCCCCTCATGTAAATAGAGCTTAATCACTCAAAATATAGTTTGATTAAAATTCAGATGTAAACAGCAGAAAAGTCTTGGTTGATTCAATGTGAATGTTGTCTGATGTGAAGTGATTTCTAAAACTCTCCAGATCTGCTACCTGAAGAAGTTAAGGATGGCTTGTCTGAATAATTTTTTTTAATGAAAGAGATTTCTTCTATTACTCTGTGAAAATCTTGGGTAGATTGAGGAGAAGGAGGAAATGCCACCTCCTTTTTCTTTAATTCCTAAGAAACAGAATTAAAATTTCAGGGCAAATTTGCATAAATTTCGAAGCACTTGCATAATATACTAGTTTTTTCTCAAGGAAATGAAGATATTAAAGTGAAATGCTCAAAGAAAATATGCAAACCTTCTATTGCCTAGAGATTGGAAATCTGATCAGGGGAAAGTAACTGTAGCCTGCTCTGTTCTCTCGCCTTTGCGTGATCACAAAAAAAAAACAAAACAAAAAAAAACAAAACTCATCTGACATTTTTTCTAACCTTAAGCACAACAGTGGTTTTCTTTTTCTTTCTTTCTTTTTTTTTTTTTTTTTGATGGTCCTGAGAGCTATCTTTGCTATTCTCTAGTGCTTCTTGTTTATTGGATCTCCCCATTCAGGGCCTTACATGTGACCTGAAGGATGGGTAGTAATATGATGCCTGGATAAGCAATTAAATTTCATAATGAAGGACCTGAACTCATGGCACCATGTTGGCCCTATGGTTGCATAAGAAGCTAATCTCTACCTGCCAGGCAGAAGATAAAGAGGAGAAGGGCATTAGAGACCAAAAATTTTGATTACCATCAGATAAGGACATTGTCAGCATAATGACTCAGAATAATTCTAAGAATAGTGTTCTGCTTACATCACATTTGGCAGAATAAAGGCAGGGCAGGGTGGGCTGATGTATCCTCAGGGAAAGGATAGTTAAGGTAAATTTTAGACTCCAGCTCTTCTGGGAGTTGGGATATGAGACCCAAAAAAAAGGGAGCATTCCTCATTCATCAGATTGATGGCAGTCTATGTTGTGGTGGATATGCCACAATTTGCTTAATTAGGCAGAGAGTTGGAAGGCAGATGTCTGAGATCAAGTTGACAACAGATCAGTATCTGGTAAAGACTCTCTTCCTGGATTGTAGATGGCAGCCTTCTTGCTATGTTCTCACATGGCAGAAAGAAAGGGGTGGGGGGGGGGAGAGATAGAGAGGGAGAACCCTCTGGTGTCTCTTCTTATTAGGGCATTAATCCCATTATGAGGACCCCACTTTCATGAGCTCATCTAAATCTAGTTACCTCCCAAACGCCCCATCTTCAAATACCATCACATCGGGGGTTAGTTGCAGGAGGACACAATTTGGTCTATAGCTGGCTGAATGACAGATCTCTTACCAGTTCAGAGTCAGTTTCAGAGTCAGATTTGCATAAGTGTAGACAGAACTGACAAGTTCTGTTAACTTTTAGCACCGTGACTAGCCTATGAATGCCTTCTACTTGCTGGGATTTATGGGGTTAAGAATGAAAATTAGAGTCTGTTTTTAATATTAAGTAGGGGGCAATTAAAGGTGGTAAAGTGGAATTGGATTAAAACTGTCCAGGAAGAGGTTGTGACATTTGCACAGGATCTGGCATAAATGATTCCAGGGATTCTCTTTGTCATGATGGCGGAGGTGTTTGGATGTTGTTTCCAGGGGTGGGTCTGTTCTCCTGAGGCATTAAATTAGAGTCTGTGAATCATTTCTTCAATAAGAAGAAAAACTTGTGGTGGCTGGCTTTCAGCTGAGTATCGGTGACAGAGAGCCAAGTGACTCCAGGTCAAATTTATCAAGGCTTCTACACTCAGTGCAACCAATGGAGGAAAGGCTCACTAGCTTTCTGCCAGTAAGTAGGCAGATTGACTAGAGAGCCATGTGGATACAGTACCCTACCTTTCAGTAGTTTTTTTTCCCATTGAAGCCAAAAAAGTCCTCCACTAGCAATGACAGGGATGGGAACTTAAAAGAGGCTCAATATAAGCTCACAGAAGGAGAATCACTAACAGTGAAAAGGTTTTGTGTTGGTGGTAGCCACTGACATTGTCCACCTAAAAGTTCCAATTCAGCTCTCAGAGCCACAGGAGAAATGGAGCTCTCTGACCTGACGGAGACATTCCCCTCACCTTGACTAAACTTTAGAGAGGCTCCTTCCTGCCTCTATGTCCCTGACCTTCCTTTTCTTAGGGAGCATTTACTGTAGGAAATTTGTAAATTCTCTCTCTGCTCCTTTGAAATGTAAATTTTTAAAAGCTTCTTGCAGTTTTACAACCCAGGAATGTCTTTATCAAAGACCTGAGAATAATACCTTTGAAATGTAGTCATCAAGGAAAATAACACCCCTATCTCCCAGTTTCTGTGGAAGAATAGGAGCCTAACCTTGGTAGGTGCCTTGCTGCAAGTTGTAAAACAATCTCCTGTCACGAAGAAAAGAGCAAGTTTACTTTTCTTTGTGGTAAAGCCAATGAGCAAACACACATGGTTCAAGATCCCCCAACTCCAGCTCTTAAAAATTCTCAAGTCCTTTGTTTCAGCAGAGTTGAGCTCGCACTGAGCTCTGGCCCCTCTCCCCTGTGCAATAGCCTTGAATAAAGTCATCCTGGCCTATTTTGTCCAGTGCAAGTTTTGCTCTGACAGACCCCTCAGATTAGTGGTGCCTTGTGACTTGTTTTGGTCAATTCAATGTAAACAAAATTGACATGTGCTTTTTCTGGGTGAAAATTTTAGGAGATTTTTCATTCTCTCTCCCTCTGGAGATTAACATTGTTAGGGTTGATGACAATTCCATTAGCATGGGTCTCACAATGAGGAGGATGTACAACAGAATTCTGAGGTGACCTCAAAGGACACGTGATTTAAGTGAGACATAAATATTATGTTTTAGCCACTGATTTTGAAGTTGTGATACTTCACTACCTTCATATATCCAAACTGATATAGGTTCGTATAACCCTGAAATGGGGAAGGTGAAAATAGAAAGTTGAGCCATACGGATTCCATATGGATTCTATCAGAGTAATTGACCAGTAACAGCTTTAAATATGCCACACCTGACTTGACTGAATTATCTATTTAATTCTGACAATTGTTTTCATAAAAGAAACATCCCTTATGACATTCTTTTATAAGCAAATTTCCTTGAGGAGTTTGAGCAGAAAGCAAGAAAGAGAACCAGACCTACCACTGGGAAACATATTCAAACTATTTAACAACACCAATGGAATCAGCAATTCAGTGGGGTGGCCTTCAGTAGAAAGGAATTAGTCTTAGTTCAACAGTTTGAAGCTACCCTCCAGTGTTAGTACTTTTCTACTTTCCCTGAGCTTTCAGTAAGGTCTTGTTAAGTGTCTCAGTATATTCAGATATGTAGAAAAAAACTGAGGGAAAATTCTGTGTATGTGACAAATGGTGTCATACTGGTAGCAATACTATGAAAGAGTTATAGTAGTTTTCGGACTGTGGGGATAACTGGGAGTGGTCTGGGCAGTGGTCTGTGGACAAAGCACGGTGGTATGCAGAGTCAGGTGATATTGGGTTGCAAACCACTGTACAGATTCAGTTAATTTTACGTGAACTAGCATACTCTCTCCCTTCTCTATAATTCCCTTGAAATACTAGACAGGGATGGAAATTCTGAAATGGGAGCTAAATCCTGTTATCCTCCTGAAGAAATTATTAATACCATAGACTTGAAGTTTAAATAATAATGGGACTGCAGTTGAACCCTTTAGCTGATGCATTCTGGCCACAGTTGTGTTAATGCATTGTAGTTGTGAGTTGAGTTACTAATACACAGTTAATATCTGAGCAAATATTTCATTGATTTCCTGTAATCTTGGTGCTGAATTAAGAAGATCAGCTATTTTGACCAAAATTATCCATATCAGCCTTTCCCATTTCCATGAATTTACAAGTTCTTTCTTTTTATGCCTATGTTGATGAGGCTTAACAATGTTTAATTTTATTCAAGTCCTATACTTCAGGAAAAGAATGATAGTTAAGACACCTCTCCACTGTTTTGTGTTCTGGAAAAGTGCTAACTGCAAAAACCTCCCTACCCTCAATGTAACTTCGGTAGGTTCCACTCCCACTCTTTCCTAATGACTTAGATAAGACCACCTCCACTCTTACTCAAATTTCCTTATTTACCTGCCATTACAAAACCTTAGGCTCCCTTCCTTTTCTTTGAGATAGTCCTCATTAATGAACATTCTCCCTACTGAAAAACTCTGAATAAAAACATCTCCTTGTCTAGTGCATCTTGTCCTTTGAATTTTATTTTATTTGTTTTTTTATACAGCAGGTTCTTATTAGTTATCCATTTCATACATAATAGTGTATATATGTCAATCTCAATCTCCCAATTCACCACACCACCACCACCTCCCCCACCACTTTCCCTCCTTGGTGTCCATACGTTTGTACTGTACATCTGTGTCTCAATTTCTGCCCTGTAAACCGGTTCATCTGTACCATTTTTCTAGGTTCCACATATATCCGTTAATATACGATATCTGTTTTTCTCTTTCTGACTTACTTCACTCTGTATGACAGTCTCTAGATCCATCCATGTCTCTACAAAGGACTCAATTTCGTTCCTTTTTAAGGCTGAGTAATATTCCATTGTATATATGTACCACATCTTCTGTATCCATTCATCTGTCGATGGGCATTTAGCTTGCTTCCATATCCTGGCTACTGTAAATAGTGCTGCAATGAATATTGGTGCATCTGTCTTTTTGAATTATGGTTTTCTCTGGGTATAGGCCCAGTAGTGGGATTGCTGGGTCATAGAGTAATTCTATTTTTAGCTTTTTAACGAACCTCCATACTGTTCTCCATAGTGGCTGAATCAATTTACATTCCCACCAACACTACAAGAGGGTTCCCTTTTCTCCACACCCTCTCCAGCATTTGTTGTCTGTAGATTTTCTGATGATGCCCATTCTAACTGGTGTGAGGTGATACCTCACTGTAGTTTTGATTTGCGTTTCTCTAATAATTAGTGATGTTGAGCAGCTTTTCATGTGCTTCTTGGCCATCTGTATGTCTTCTTTGGAGAAATATCTATTTAGGTGTTCTGCCCATTTTGGGATTGGGTTGTTTGTCTTTTTAATATTGAGCTGCATGAGTTGTTTATATATTTTGGAGATCAATCAAATGAACAACCTAACCTTACACCTAAAGGAACTAGAGAAAGAAGAACAAACAAAACCCAAAGTTAGCAGAAGGAAATAAATCATAAAGATCAGAGCAGAAATAAATGAAATAGAAACAAAGAAAACAATAGCAAAGATCAATAAAACTAAACACTGGTTCTTTGAGAAAATAAACAAAATTGATAAACTGTTAGCCAGAATCATCAAGAAAAAGAGGGAGAGGACTCAAATCAATAAAATTAGAAATGAAAAAGAAGTTACAACAGACACCAGAGAAATACAAAGCATCCTAAGAGATTACTACAAGCAACTCTATGCCAATAAAATGGACAACCTGGAAGAAATGGACAAATTCTTAGAAAGGTATAACCTTCCCAAACTGAACCAGGAAGAAATAGAAAATATGAACAGACAAATCACAAGTAATGAAATCGAAACTGTGATTAAAAATCTTCCAACAAACAAAAGTCCAGGACCAGATGTCTTCACAGGTGAATTCTATCAAACATTCAGAGAAGAGTTAACACCCATCCTTCTCAAACTCTTCCAAACAACTGCAGAGGGAGGAACATTCCCAAACTCATTCTATGAGGCCACCACCACCCTGATACCAAAACCAGACAAAGATACTACAAAAAAAGAAAATTACAGACCAATATCACTGATGAATATAGATGCAAAAATCCTCAACAAAATACTAGCAAACAAAATCCAACAACACATTAAAAGGATCATACACCATGATCAAGTGGGATTTATCCCAGGGATGCAAGGATTCTTCAACATATGCAAATCAATCAATGTGATACACCATATTAACAAATTGAAGAAGAAAACCCATATGATCATCTCAACAGATGCTGAAAAAGCTTTTGACAAAATTCAACACCAAGTTATGATAAAAGCTCTCCAGAAAGTGGGCATAGAGGGAACCTACCTCAACATAATAAAGGCCATATACAACAAACCCAGAGCAAACATCATTCTCAATGGTGAAAAACAGAAAAAAAACCTAGAATGATATATGCTTAAATGTAACAATGATGAGTTTTAAATTTATATGTCTAATTTTTCTAACTTTATGCAAGTGAGAAAAAGAATAAACGATGTGGAAATGTATTTGAAAATGTTATATTTTTGAAAGTGAACAGACTAGGAAACTATTTTAATGGAATTGTGTGGTAAAAAGTTATGTTTTAAGTAGCCAGATAATTATAAGGATATAGAATAAAGCTACATTATTTAAATCATTGCTGAAACGCGACACTGTGAAACCTTCTACATTCAGCATCTATTAATATTCACCAGAATTCTAGTTTATGTTTTTACAAACAATGATACTGAGCCTTTGAGCATTAAAGCAGGTATTTATCAAAAAGCTAATACTTGATGAACTCAGAACTATTTGACTCTTGAACCTATGTTCTTTCTATTACATCATACTACTCACATTACATAGTGTGGAGCTAATCAAAATAATAATGTTAATAAAAACTACCAGACTATAGTTCATATTAAAGATGGATAAAAGATGAATTTTCATTTCTCCTTTTATTACCCAATCTCTGATTTACATTTGAATATTACAAAAATATTTTTGACTATATGAAGCATTATATCTTAGATGCTTCTCCAAGAGTTTTGTTTTAATCAGTCTCAAATAGATTAAGTGGTTTAATAATGTTGAACTAGTCTAAAAAGATTTACTCTGAAGAAGAATACACAGTGCATAAATAACAAGTGTTTTAACTAGGTGTCACACTATTATATAGCAATTAGCCCGGAGTATATGTTGTAAGGTAAAGCATTGATTTTATGTGGAACTTTACATTAAACAAAAGAACTCTGTGAACAACATAATAAAGGTCAGCTTCATTATGTCATCTACTCTATTTCATTTCTTTAGGGAAAAGAATATCTTTGGGTAAGCATGAAGTTAATATCTGTACTTTTTAAAAATTTATTTTATTTATTTATTATTTTTGGCTGTGTTGGGTCTCCATTGCTGTGCGCGGGCTTTCTCTAGATGAGGCGAGCGGGGAGTACTCTTCGTTGCAGTGCACGGGCTTCTCATTGTGGTGGCTTCTCTTGTTGCGGAGCACGGGCCGTAGGCACGCAGGCTTCAGTAGTTGTGGCTCGTGGGCTCTAGAGTGCAGACTCAGTAGTTGTGCCTCAGTAGTTGCGGCACACGGGCTTAGTTGCTCCGCGGTATGTGGGATCTTCCTGGACCAGGGCTCGAACCCGTGTCCCCTGCATTGGCAGGCAGATTCTTAACCACTGTGCCTCCAGGGAAGCCCTAATATCTGTTTTTAGTCATACTAGTTTTATTATTAAATTTAGCAAATGTACATACTATATTAAATCTTTATTCCATATATATAATATTTTTATTTACACGGAATAAAAACATCTCATTAAATCAATGTCTGCAAACATATTTTTTTCTATTTGGTAATTAATTTTTAAAATATAACTTGACTAAAATGAACCTTGAAAACCCAGTATGATAATCTTAAGAAATGCCTTTGAAAATGAAAATTATATCTAACATCTCTGTAGAAGGAAATGTGCTCTTTCAGGTAGGTTATGTTCAGGATCATCCTTTTAGATTTAATCCATCAAGGGTTAGTACCATGTATAATGTACAAATGGAATCAGTGAGGTATGGACCGGCAGAAGGCAGCCAAAGCAGTAATATATGCATGACACATCTTACATTAGGCTATCATTTCCTTTGACTGAATGTCTCCTTGTCAACTCCTAAAATGCAATCTAATGACCTTTCACATTTAAGAGAAAAGTGTCAGCACTTGAGAAGTGGGCAGAAGAAAATTCTGTTATTTGTCTGTGACTATCTGGTCACAGACAGTATTAGCTTTATTGAGAATCATCTCTGGGTGCTAACTAGGTTATGGCTCATCTTCATGTCTTTGACCCATTCAAAGACATCATGTAAACATTATTTACTGATTTGCTGCAGATCGCTCATGGGCTTAAGGGCTTTGTCAGAGGTTGTAAAACATGTCTGTGTCAGTGCCATCTGCTAATAGCATCATTTAACCCAAGCTTAACATTTACACATTCCATCAATTGAGGGGAACGATTAAATAAATTCCTTTTGATACTAAGAGATTACAAGCTCATGGGCCAAACATATCTCATTAATAAACAACCCCCACCGCTCCCTGCAGAAATGTGAAGTCCAGGGACAGAAGTCAAAACTGAAGGACACTTTTTAAGATTGTATAACTGGGCCTATGACTTGCTTGAAGATCTATTAATACAGATATGTGTGGAGGAGCAGAAGTGAGGTTAGAGCAAAATCCAAGAAGCAGGAAAAAGTCCTCATGCTGTTGACCTTTAGGCAGAAAGTATACATTTTTTCTACAGTTGAGAGGGTCTCTTGAAGACTACTTTTCTCTTCTTTGAGTGCTTTAGAAGAGGAAGCATTACAAGAGTATCCAAGAGAAGCAAGAACTTCACTTTTTCCTGTCCATTCCACCCAGGACTTTTAATTGGATGGAAAGTTGAGCTACAGTGCCCTCTAATGTCCTTTCCACAAGTTATTAAAGTGCTGTTCAGCTTTTAAACTCAAAAATCATGAACAATTTTCTGGTTTCTAAATTGGAAAGATTTCCAACAAAGTAATCATGACTAACTAAACTAAAGCCACCACTTATTTATTTTTCCTTTCTGAAAGGGAAATTTTCAAAATTTCTGAGTAGGTTTAGGTATGGAAGTAGCATGTGGTAGATAGGAGGAAAACAGATATAGAGATGGAGAAGGAGTCATATTGTTTTCAATTCATAAGCAATATCACTGTGAAGAGATATGCCTATGTGGCATTTGCAACGTGGGCAGTGCTAAGTGAAATATGTTCTGGTAATTAATGAGAAACCAAGCCAACCTTGCAGGGTTCATTTTAATATTTTTATATGTTATATGGCTTTGTATTCCAACTAGAAAATTTCATACTCTAGATCTTTTTTTCCTCTCTAGGTTTGAGTTTATTTAAATTTAATTTCCTTTCCCTTTACTTTTATAGCCTCTGATTAACAATTTGATGTCATTCCACTATAGCTCTTTGTATTCAAGATGTCCCAAGAGCTAGGAAAAAAAGTTGAGAGTCTCATATTGAGGGATGATATCTGACATGTATACATAGAAGCATACAAATTCTTGAGTCATCAACCAATGAACAAGAGGAAAGATCACATGCAACATGAGCTAATCATATGCCCATAACCTTTGTTAGGCATTTTATTTTTCTAGATAATTGGTCTTATGAGGAATGGAATGGGCAATGGAGTGTATCTCAATCTTACAGAGCTTTAAGCTCCAGTAACTCAACTAGTATACATTTAATGTTCTATTGCTTTGTAGGGGAGAGAAAAAGCTAATTCTCTAAACTCAGAAATGTTGGAAAGGTGGTGGTGGTAAAAGGAGGCTCTTTAAGTAGAGAAAAAAAATTGGCCCCCAAAATCAAAGTCAGAAAATGTATAGGATACATCGATAATTCAATTCAATTCAACTCAATAAACTATAATTTCACTGGGAGAACACACTAGGAGATTATTAGCTGAGAATAAGTTAGCTAATAATCATTGGAATAAAAATAAATTATTAGGAACATATACAGAAACTGGCCTTTTAGTGATTATGATGGTCCCTATTTTGTAATTTTCATAAAAAAGTCAATATGGTCATGTGTACTCTAATAAATACTTTCTTTCCCAATACTTGGCACCTCTGATCCTGGATTTCCATGTCATGATGACCTAGGTAAAGTTTTCAGAAATCCTGGTTTAAACCAAATTAAGAGTTATGACCATATATTGTAATTTCTGGACAACAGCAACAATACCATTCTGAATTTGCAGACAGAAGCAGTGTTAACTAGGACAACCTGTCTATAATGCACGTAAAAATTCAGGAAAAAATGTTGGACCTGATGATACAGAATGAAAAATGAAGGAATGCAAATTATGGGAACCATAAAGAAATACCTTATTAATTTCATTGTAGGGTCAATTGCTAACATGAGTTGAGTATAAAGGGTTGTGTGAGGGGATGCCAACAAAGATATTCTTGCCATTTTCTCTCCCCCATCTATAAATAATGTAAGAAAGCAGGTTTTTTGTTTGCTTGCTGGTTTTGTTCTGTTTTTAATTCCATATGTGGTTTGAGGCAGATTGTGATTATAATGTATGAAAATAAAGTTACTAGGCTATGAAATTGGTTTCATGGGAGGTTTGAAAAAATTAGAAGGGATTTAAGACCTCTGACATACTGTACAACTGCTGAGTATTTTTTCTTTGAGTTATAATTAATATATTAACTTCGGATATACAATAGTGATATTATATTTTTATACATTAGGAAAGTATTTTTTAAATATAGTTATTTGAAGAATTTTTAAAAATTGTTGATTGTGTGTTTGGATATATAATAATATGTTTACCAAGTACTCACATGTATGCTTCTTTAAATATTCAAAGTATATAGATGATACAGCAATAAGTATATTATGCAACTAAGTGTTGTTCTTTTTACGGATTCTTCATTTGTTCTTCCATTCTTTCATTACATTTTTATGAAATTCCATATATGAGCCAAGCTAAGAACATATGTTTCTCACTGGGAGTATTTTAAAGCAAAGTATCGTAAGTGCATATTCTGACAAATTTATCTTGCAGTTTGATCCTTTAATTAGATCATTCCAGTTGCTTAAGATATAAGATTTGACAACTCTGGAATTCTTGTGCAGATATGCCCTTTTCATAAAAGAAAAAAGACCATAGGCATCAGATTAAAATAGAGGAGTGTCTGAATTCCAACTTTTCAGAATCATGTGAGATATAGTGTGTGAAGCCCACTGTACACTGTAGATACTAACAAATGATAGGTGTTATTGCCGTTTGGATTTCTCTGGATGCAGACATTTTCCCTCAGTATGTGCTTCCACATTGCAGATCAGCAGATTGAATAAATGTGTGCGCATGTATACATTTGAGTTTTCCCACTCCCATGTTCAGTCATAACACAACAAAATAGTTTAATAAAATAAACTGTGTCACATCATGTCATTTATTAGCAGCAGATTATATAAGGAAAATAAAACTTATAGACAATTTCACTCTTTGAAATATGCATTCTCATCATTCATGTCCTTGGATACACTACAAGAATTTTAATCATGTACGCCTTCTGAGCTTTCTGCTATCTGTCCTACTAATAGCTTACACTTCAGTATTTTGGTAAATGAAAGGCCATTAGTCATGAAGTACTTTCTTCCAGAATCAACCCTTAGCTGGAATCGGAACTCTTTCCTTTATCTGGAAGTCAGCATAACATCCATATCACAGCTTTAGTCTCAGCACCTTATTCTGCATCATTGACATATTATTTGTATTTTACTGTTTTGTTTTTTTTTTCCTCTAGCCAAAACCAAAGGTACACCCTAGAACATCATCACTTCTTGTTCTTTTCCAATGAAAAAAAACAAGATGGAAAAGAAAATTTACTTTCACTACCAGAAACTGAAAGCAAGCTCTGTTTTCTGGAGCTCTTATTGAAAAAAAACATCGTGATATTACTCACACTAGTTGTGAATTCATAGTCCTTAAATGAATGATGTAATGGAGTTACAGAAGTTACTTCTAATTCTTTTTCTTCATGGTAGGATCATTGTTTTTCCCGCTGTTGTAGATATGAAGAATGACTCTCACCAATCTAATTTTCCTAAGTTCAGGCAAACCCACACACAGACACACACAGGCACACAAACACACACACACGATGTATCTTTGGCATTCTAACTCAATACATTTTCACAACTTCATATATCATTTTCCCCTGTAATTCACTCTTATTTTCTTAGTTATCATTTTGCTTTCTCGGAGCTTTAAAATTTTGATGCACTTAATAACTGTCTTATATTCACTGATTCTTATTTCCAGGAGCAAAATTCATCCTTCTGCAACCTTGAGCACTACTTTCATTTGTTATTCATTCAATATTCATTATATCTATTGTAATATGAATCATGTTTAACTTGTCACAGCAAATTCAATGTGTATGGTAAATTAGTCCTTGGGGGAATGTACAATAGTTTGAAAAATAAAATTGACTAATATGACTTTCTTTGAATCTCCTAGGCCAGTGATTTTCAGCCTTATCAGACACAACTCTCTTTTTTAAAAAATTTTAACTACCTCAAGTTAAATTCACAGACAATATGGCTTACTTGCCTCATAAACAAATGAATGCAATTGATTGATTTGATACATTACTTAACTGTAATGCAGAAGAGAAACAGAAGAAAATAAAGTTATAATAAAATAATTTGTTTTAATACACAAATGCATTATCACAACGAAGCAGTCAGATGCTCCTATGTAAGCCGACTCACTTGGAATCCAACAATTAGAAATGCAGACTGATATTGGTATGTTGCATTAAATTGGCAGTTCTAATGCCAAGTAACTAGTGCACTGGTACACTAATACACAAGTAACATTGCCATCAATAATATAATTTTCTACAATGGTGGACAACTGTTTAAAAAGATCTGAACAACATCAACAAAAATAGTGCAATAGACTTATTATTTTGTAGTTGCCTTTTCTGGAAAGCTCAGTTATATTAAAACTGTGCTACTTCTGTTGAAGGTGACTGTGAGTCTAGGAGAAAGGTAACTGCAATTCTACTGATCAGCAATCCCTAAACCTCTAAAAATAAGTGTACTTAACAATCTTGCTGAAATTCTGTTGGTTCTGAAAGTTGTCCTATAATAGAACCTGTTCTGATTCTTTTAACCTGAGGAATATTTAATCACATTTTAAACTTCCTTTTTGAATACAGAAACAATGTTTAAAAGTTTATAAGTTGATTAATGTAAATATTTGCCACATTCAAAACAGAAGTGCAATATATATTATAATTTAAACCATACAATAATTTAACATGTTTTTTGAGTGTCTTCTCTATCTCAGACTCATTTAAAGTGCTCTTAGAAGAATAAGTCCTACAAATATACCTTTGGGTCAATTGTGAGTCCCATAGGGCCAGAAACTAGTGGTTTCCGAAGAATACAAGGCAAATGTATTTATTTTTCTGGTGGAAATACAATCTATTAAACACCATATAGGGTAGTCAATATCTTCAATAATTTTCTTTTAGTATCTTGGGATACAATTCCATTACTCTAAGCACCTATTCATCAGAATTTTAAAATGCATTTAAATAATAAGATCTTCATTTACAAGGCAATATTATAGGCACAAAGAATCACAAAGCCACAGTATTTATAGTAAATGCTTTAATAATGGAATGTGTAGTGAAAAGCTTCTAGTGAATTCCTCTATCCATTCTCCTAATAGATTCAATGCTGTCATATGCCAAGAAAGCTCTTGTAATACAATTTAAACAAAACAAAGAACTTTTAAAAATTTACTTTTTAAAGAATATTTAGTTTACTAAGTTGTATCAGTTCTTTGCATTATAGATACTGCTTTTAATTCATATCTGACAAACATTTTCAGTATTACTCATGATGAAACTAATAATTTTTTGCGAACTGAAGGTCAGCACCTTTGCTGAAGTTTGCAGTCAAACTCCTCAAGAAAAATATAACTACACCAATGAGGACTGCATAATTCATTACAGACTTATAATTAATAAAATGACTAATGAAGATTAAAGTAACATTTCTTCTGCCACATACGCTGGTGCAGAGTTAGATTCTATTAGATCGAAGCTGGAATGTCAGAGTCACTCTTTTAAGAGATAGATTTTCATTCCTAGTAGGCCCACCATGTAGACTGATTTTCACTGCTTCACAGCCTCTTATTACACTTTTGGCATTGAGAGGCAACTCTGATCACAAGCATTTACCCATCCACTGTGGTTGGCATAGGGTGTGAATCCCAGCATGGATTTCTCTTGGCCTTTATCCAAGAAGATTTCGTTTTACAAGTGGCAAAACATCCTATTCTCAGCTACATGGCTCCAAAGCACACACATGTGAATAGGAGCCATGGTAAGCCATTCTGAACAAGGACTTTTCACTAATGAGTTAATTCACTGAACCCTCAAGATCTAGACCCTAAAAAAAAGCAAGCCAGATGCTTGAGTCCTGCTGCTTCCATCTTTCAATCCCATTTAATTTTGTCTTTTACTTTTTGCTATGGTAAGACTAAACTGTTTTTACAAAAATTGAACAAAACAAACAAATACGTATTTACTTGACTACCCTAGAATAATAATGAAATAAATAGTTTATAAATTCAAAACCTCCATTTAAAAACAGAAACTATTCAGTAAATACACCGCTTAATAGATGTGTTCTGCTCTGGGTACTAAGAGAATTAATACACATATTAGTTAGATCACAGAAAATCACAGTAAACAATTTCCACATCTGAGGTTACTTTTTAACTTAAGATGAGAAGAACTGAATCCCCACAATAAGTAAATTCTACACATCTTACTAAAACATTAGTTTATCCATACCACAGAGAGGTCATAGTTAAATGAACATATATTATTTTAGAAGACAGAGTAGAAACAATAATGGCTGTATTCCTGTTCTCAAGATATTTCCATTCTAGACAGAAAGAGATATAGACACATGTTTTCAGCACAAGTAATTACAGAAGTTCTGAGGAGGGAGAGAATATTGGTGTCAGGAGTGTTACAAAGAAGTGTCATCATATGGAAGAATGATTTCAGAATAAGAGATGAAGAATAGGTCAAAAGAGGTAGAGTAAAAGCAATTACTAAGGGATGAACTAGTGACATACTATTAATTAGAAAATATAATCTGACAAATGTGTTTTAGTGGAAACTAAAGTATATAATAAAATTGAAATTTTGAAAGAAAATGGAGGATGATATATTTAAAGACTGGTGAAGAGTACAACCTGACTAAGAGGATCTTAAAAAGTTAAACTAGAAGAGGAAATTGGGGTATTCTCTGAAGTCCCACTGAGAAATTGATATCCTTCAAGTGAAGTCACTAAAGGTTTCAAGAAGAATGATAAACATGAACAATAACTGTGGAGAATGGATAGGATGAGGAAAAGCTATTAACAGTTGTGATAGATCAGATTCTAATTAATTAACTGACAATGGAAGGATGAAAATTTGAGTCATGGAACAAAAAGATTACAGAATAAATTAGGTAGGGGAGACGGCTTCAAGATGGAGGAAGAGTAAGACATGGAGATCACGTTCCTCCCCACAAATACATCAGAAATACATCTACATGTGGAACAACTCCTACAGAACACCTACTGAACGCTGGCAGAAGACCTCAGACCTCCCAAAAGGCAAGAAACTCCCCACGTGCCTGGGTAGGGCAAAAGAAAAAAGAAATGGAGACAAAAGAATAGGGATGGGAACTGCACCAGTGGGAGGGAGCTGTGAAGGAGGAAAGGTTTCCACACACTACGAAGCCCCTTCGCGGGTGGAGACTGCAGGTGGCAGAGGGGGGAAGCTTTGGAGCCATGGAGGAGAGCGCAGCCACAGGGGTGCGGAGGGCAAAGCGGAGAGATTCCCGCACAGAGGAGCGGTGCCAACCAGCACTCACCAGCCCGAGAGGCTTGTCTGCTCACCCGCCGGGGCGGGCGGGGGCTGGGAGCTGAGGCTCGGGCTTCATTGGATCCCAGGGAAAGGACTGGGGTTGGCGGCGTGAACACAGCCTGAAGGGGGCTAGTGCGCCATGGCTAGCCGGGAGTCCCGGAAAAAGTCTGGAGCTGCCGAAGAGACAAGAGACTTTTTCTTCCCTATTTGTTTCCTGGTGCGCGAGGAGAGGGGATTCAGAGCGCCGCTTAAACGAACTCCAGAGAAGGGCACGAGCCGCGGCGATCAGCGCGGACCCCAGAGACGGGCATGGGAGGCTAAGGCTGTTGCTGCCGCCACCAAGAAGCCTGTGTGTGAGCACAGGTCACTATCCACACTGCCCCTCCCGGGAGCCTGTGCAGCCCGCCACGACCAGGGTCCCGTGATCCAGGGACAACTTCCCCGGGAGAACGCGCGGCGCGCCTCAGGCTGGTACAACGTCACGCCGGCCTCTGCCGCTGCAGGCTCGCCCCACATCCATACCCCTCCCTCTCCCCCGGCCTGAGTGAGCCAGAGCCCCCAAAGCAGCTGCTCCTTTAACCCCGTCCTGTCTGAGCGAAGAACAGACGCCCTCAGGCGACCTACACGCAGAGGCGGGTCCAAATCCAAAGCTGAACCCCGGGAGCTGTGCGAACAAAGAAGAGAAAGGGAAATCTCTCCCAGCAGCCTCAGGAGCAGCGGATTAAGTCTCCACAATCAACTTGATGTACCCTGCATCTCTGGAATACCTGAATAGACAACGAATCATGCCAAATTGAGGAGATGGAATTTGGGAGCAAACATATATATATTTTTTTCCCTTTTTCTCTTTTTGTGAGCGTGTATGTGTATGCTTCTGTGTGTGATTTTGTCTGTATAGCTTTGCTTTTACCATTTGTCCTAGGGTTCTGTCTGTCCTTTTTTTTTTGTATAGTTTTCAGCACTTGTTATCATTGGTGGATTTGTTTTTTGGTTTGGTTTCTCCCTTCTTTTTTTTTTTTATTACTTTAAAAAATTGTTTTTAATAATTATTTTTAATTTTTATTTTAGTAACTTTTACTTTATCTTTCTTTTTTTATTTTATCCTCTTTCTTTTTTTTTTCATCGCTGTTATTCTGAGCAGTGCGCATGACAGGCTCTTGAGGCTCCAGCCAGGCGTCAGGGCTGTGCCTCTGAGGAGGAAGAGCAAAGTTCAGGACACTGGTCCACAAGAGACATCCAAGCTCCAGGTAATATCAAATGGCAAAAATCTCCCAGAGATATCCATCTCAATACCAAAACCCAGCTCCACTCAACGACTAGCAAGCTAGAGTGCTCGACACCCTATGCCAAACAACTAGCAAGACAGGAAGACAACCCCATCCATTAGCAGAGAGGCTGCCTAAAATCATAATAAGGTCACAGACACACCAAAACACACCACCAGACGTAGACCTGCCCACCAGAAAGACAAGATCCAGCCTCATCCACCAGAACACAGGCACTAGTCCCCTACACCAGGAAACCTACACAACCCACTGAACCAAACTTAGCCACTGGGGACAGACACCAAAAACAAGTGGAACTACAAACCTGCAGCCTGTGAAAAGGAGACCCCAGACACAGTAAGGTAAGCAAAATGAGAAGACAGAGAAACACACAGCAGATGAAGGAGCAAGACAAAACCCCACCAGACCTAACAAATGAAGAGGAAATAGGCAGTCTACCTGAAAAATAATTCAGAATAATGATAGTAAAGAGGATCCAAAATTTTGGAAATAGAATGGAGAAAATACAAGAAATGTTTAACAAGGACCTAGAAACTAAAGAGCAAACAAACAGTGATGAACAACACAATAAATGAAATTAAAGGGATCAACAGCAGAATAACTGAGGCAGAAGAACGGATAAGTGACCTGGAAGATAAAATAGTGGACATAACTACTGCAGAGCAGAATAAAGAAAAAAGAATGAAAAGAATTGAGGACAGTCTCAGAGACCTCTGGGACAACAATAAACACACCGACATTCAAATTATAAGGGTCCCAGAAGAAGAAGAGAAAAAGAAAGGGACTGAGAAAATATTTGAAGAGATTATAGTGGAAAACTTCCCTAATATGGGAAAGGAAATAGTTAATCAAGTCCAGGAAGCACAGAGAGTCCCATACAGGATAAATCCAAGGAGAAACACGCCAAGACACATATTAATCAAACTATCAAAAATTAAATACAAAGAAAAAATATTAAAAGCAGCAAGGGAAAACAACAAATAACACACAAGGGAACTCCCATAAAGTTAACAGCTGACCTTTCAGCAGAAACTCTGCAAGCCAGAAGGGAGTGGGAGGACATATTTAAAGTGATGAAGGAGAAAAACCTACAACCAAGATTACTCTACCCAGCAAGGATCTTACTCAGATTTGACGGAGAAATTAAAACCTTTACAGACAAGCAAAAGCTAAGAGAATTCAGCACCACCAAACCAGCTTTACAACAAATGCTAGAGGAACTTCTCTAGGGGGGAAACACAAGAGAAAGAAAAGACCTACAGTAACAAACCCAAAACAATTAAGAAAAACGTAATAGGACTACATATTGATAATTACCTTAAATGTAAATGGATTAAATGCTCCAACCAAAAGACATAGATTGGCTGAATGGATACAAAATCAAGATGCATATATATGCTGTCTACAAGAGACCACTTCAGACCTAGAGGCACATACAGACTGAAAGTGAGGGGATGGAAAAAAAGATATCCCATGCAAATGGAAATCAAAAGAAAGCTGGAGTAGCAATTTTCATATCAGACAAAATAGACTTTAAAACAAAGATTATTAAAAGAGACAAAGAAGGACACTACATAATGATCCAGGGATCAATACAAGAAGAAGATATAACAATTGTAAATATTTATGCACCCAACATAGGAGCACCTCAATATATAAGGCAAATACTAACAGCCATAAAAGGGGAAATCGACAGGAACACAATCAGAGTAGGGGACTTTAACACCCCAGTTTCACCAATGGACAGATCATCCAAAATGATAATAAATCAGGAAACACAAGCTTTAAATGATACAGTAAACCAGGTGGACTTAATTGATATTTATAGGACATTCCATCCAAAAACAACAGAATACACATTCTTCTCAAGTGCTCATGGAACATTCTCCAGGATAGATCATATCCTGGGTCACAAATCAAGCCTTGGTAAATTTAAGAAAATTGAAATCGCATCAAGTATCTTTTCTGACCACAACGCTATGAGACTAGATATTAATTACAGGAAAAAATCTGTAAAAAATACAAACACATGGAGGCTAAACAATACACTACTTAATAACCAAGAGATCACTGAAGAATTCAAAGAGGAAATAAAAAATTACCTAGAAACAAATGACAATGAAAACACGACGACCCAAAACCTACGGGATGCAGCAAAAGCAGTTCTAAGAGGGAAGTTTATAGCAATAAAATCCTACCTTAAGAAACAGGAAACATCTCAAATAAACAACCTAACTTTACACCAAAATCAATTAGAGAAAGAAGAACAAAAAAACCCCTAAGTTAGCAGAAGGAAAGAAATCATAAAGATCAGATCAGAAATAAATGAAAAAGAATTGAAGGAAAAAATAGCAAAGATGAATAAAACTGAAAGCTGGTTCTTTGAGAAGATAAACAAAATTGATAAACCATTAGCCAGACTCATCAAGAAAAAAAGGGAGAAGACTCAAATCAACAGAATTAGAAATGAAAAAGGGGAAGTAACAACTGACACTGCAGAAATACAAAGGATCATGAGAGATTACTAAAAGCAACTATACACCAATAAAATGAACAACCTGGAAGAAATGGACAAATTCTCAGAAATGCACAACCTTCCGAGACTGAACCAGGAAGAAACTGAAAATATGAACAGACCAATAACAAGCACTGAAATTGAAACTGTGAATAAAAATCTTCCAACAAACAAAAGCCCAGGACCAGATGGCTTCACAGGCGAAGTCTATCAAACATTTAGAGACGAGCTAACACCTATCCTTCTCAAACTCTTCCCAAATATAGCAGAGGGAGGAACACTCCCAAACTCATTCTGCGAGGCCACCATCACCCCGATACCAAAACCAGACAAAGAGGTCATGAAGAAAGAAAACTACAGGCTAATAACTCTGATGAACATAGATGCAAAAATCCTCAACATAATACTAGCAAACAGAATCCAACAACTTATTAAAAGGATCATACACCATGATCAAGTGGGGTTTATCCCAAGAATGCAAAGATTATTCAGTATAAGCAAATCGATCAATGTGATACATGATATTAAGAAACTGAAGAATAAAAACCATATGATCATCTCAATAGATGCAGAAAAAGCTTTTCACAAAATTCAACACCCATTTATGATAAAAACCTTCCAGAAAGTAGGCGTAGAGGGAACCTACCTCAACATAATAAAGGCCATATATGACAAACCCACAGCCAGCATCGCTCTCAATGGTGAAAAAGTGAAACCATTTCCACTAAGATCAGGAACAAGACAAGGTTGCCCACTCTCACCACTATTACTCAACATAGTTTTGGAAGTTGTAGGCACAGCAGTCAGAGAAGAAAAAGAAATAAAAGGAATCCAAATCGGAAAAGAAGAACTAAAATTGTCACTGTTTGCAGATGACATGATACTATACATAGAGAATCCTAAAGATGTTACCAGAAACCTACTAGAGCTAATCAATGAATTCAGTAGAGTAGCGGGATACAAAGTTAACACACAGAAATCTCCTGCATTCCTATACAATAATGATGAAAAATCTGAAAGAGAAATTAAGGAAACACTCTCATTTACTACTGCAACAAAAAGAATAAAATACCTAGGAAAAAAACCTACCTAGGGAGACAAAACATCTTTATGCAGAAAACTATAAGACACTGATGAAAGAAATTAAAGATAATACAAACAGATGGAGAGATATACCATGTTCTTGGATTGGAAGAATCAACATTGTGAAAATGATTATACTACCCAAAGCAATCTACAGATTCAGTTCAATCGTTATCAAACTACCAATGACATTTTTCAGAGAACTAGAACTAAAAATTTCACAATAAAGAAACAAAAAAGACCCCTAATAGCTAAAGCAATATTGAGAAAGAAAAATGAAGCTGGAGGAATCAGGCTCCCTGACTTGACTATATTACACAACTACAGTAATCAAGACAGTGTGTCACTGGCACAAAAACAGAAATATAGATCATTAGAATAGGATAGAAAGCCTGGAGATTAAACCCACACACACATGGTCACCTTATCTTTGATAAAGGAGGCAAGAGTATAAAATGGAGAAAAGACAGCCACTTCAATAAGTGGTGCTGGTAAAACTGGACAGCTACATGTAAAAGAATGAAATTAGTATGCTCCCTAACACCATACACATAAGTAAACTCAAAATGGATTATAGACCTAAATGTAAGGCCAGACACTATAAAACTCTTAGAGGAAAATATAGGCAGAACACTCTATGACATAAATCACAGCAAGATCCTTTTTGACCCACCTCCTAGAGAAATGGAAATAAAAACAAAAATAAACAAATGGGACCTAATGAAACTTAAAAGCTTTTGCACAACAAAGGAAACCTTAAATAAGATGAAAAGACAACCCTCAGAATGGGAGAAAATATTTGCAAATGAAGCCACTGACAAAGGATTAATCTCCAAAATATACAAGCAGCTCATGCAGCTCAATACCAAAAAAATAAAAACCCAGTCCAAAAATAGGCAGAAGACATAGATAGACATTTCTCCAAAGAAGATATACAGATTGCCAACAAACACATAAAAGGGTGCTCAACATCACTAATCATTAGAGAAATGCAAATCAAAACTACAATGAGGTATCACCTCACACCAGTCAGAATGGCCATCATCAAAAAATCTACAAACAATAAATGCTGGAGAGGGTGTGGAGAAAAGGGAACCCTCTTGCACTGTTGGTGGGAATGTAAATTGATACAGCCAATATGTAAAACAGTATGGAGGTTCCTTAAAAAACTAAAAATAGATCTACCATACAACCCAGAAATCCCACTATGGGGCATATGCACTGAGAAAACCATAATACAAAAAAAGTCATGTACCACAATGTTCACTGTAGCTCTATTTACAATAGCCAGGATGTAGAAGCAACCTAAGTGTCCATCGACAGATGAATGGATAAAGAAGATGTGGCACATATATACAATGGAATATTACTCAGCCATAAAAATAAACAAAATTGAGTTATTTGTAGTGAGGTGGATGGACCTAGAGTCTGTCATACAGAGTGAAGTAAGTCAGAAAGAGAAAAACAAATATTGTATGCTAACACAAAAAAATGGCTAAAAAAAAAAAAGGGTCTGAAGAACCTAGGGGCAGGCCAGGAATAAAGACGAAGATGTAGAGAATGGACTTGAGGACACGGGGACGGGGAAGGGTAAGCTGGGACAAAGTGAGAGAGTGGCATAGACATATATACACTACCAAACGTAAACTAGATAGCTAGTGGGAAGCAGCAGCATAGCACAGGGAGATCAGCTCGGTGCTTTGTGACCACCTAGAGGGGAGAGATAGGGTAAGCAGGAGGGAGACCCAGGAGGAAGGGGATATGGGTATATATGTATACGTATAGCTGATTCATTTTTTTATACACCAGAAACTATCACACCATTTTAAAGTAATTATACTCTAATAAAGATGTTATAAAAAATCAATAAATAGTGGAAAACTTAGCAGCAAATGTGGTAAGATATTGAATGAACAAACAGTGATAAACTACTTGTGTCTCTGTTATTCTGAATAACATTTTTGGAAAGACAAATGGAAATGTTAGAAGATATACAGATACTCATACCTACTGATTCAGTTATGTTTTCCCTAAGAATTTAACATAAAAAATAATTCAACCTAAGGAAAAAAGTTACTTTGTACATATTAAGTTTTTAAGTAAACATAAGAACAACAACTTGGAAAATTAAAATGTTAATAAATGAAATATGCTGTGGATACTGAGACTTGGAATCATGAAGGTTGTGTCAAAACATTTTTTAAAAGATCTATGAATAAAATGTAAAAGAGAATTAAAAACAAGAACTTAATGCTTACGACCCTAAAATGCTTGGGTGCATATGTAGGCACACTGAAGATGATGTTTCTGAATTAAAATTTTTGTGTAAAGTTCATACTAAAATTATTTTTTTTCTTAAAAATAGTATTAGTTTTAATAGGGATAATAGCAGCAATAACATACTACTAGTAGTAGAGGTATCAATTATTAAAGTTCTCTATTGGCTGCTTTCAGTATAAGAAAACATCTGCTAGTAGAAGAGTTCAGATGGAATATTTAATATCATAAAGTACTTTCTGTATTGTGTGCATAGAAAATGGAAAGTATTATTTGCACTGTATTCACGTAGGTATTTCTCCTGGCCTCTTTATGCATTCTTTCTAACACCTGCATCAAGGCTATGGTAGCCAACTGTGAAAGGTGCCAGATTCTCATAGAAGGATACTTTTTTTGTTACTTACAAAGTTACTGGTCCCTTCTCTTGTGGGAATTATAATTTGAACCCTTAATACTACACACACACACACACACACACACACAATCATGTAGGGTGGCAGGGTGGGTTCTCTGAATGACATACAGTTTTTCTCTAAGTATCGGGTCTCCTCTGGCTTCAAGCTACCCTGTTGTATTTAACACAAAATTTATTACTGGCAGAAAGTTCTTGGACAAACCACTGTATAATTTCTCGAGCATTCTGGAATTATTTTTGCAAGTCCAACTGAGTCTGGGCACCTGCCTGTTATACAAATTTTCTGGCATTTATAAAAAATTGTGCTTGCTGTGTGATGAGCTAAGACTAGAGTTCAAATATGAATAAATATTCGTTAGACAGTTGCTAAACTGCAGAGGAAGATTTAACTATCTCCTAATAAATTATTTTTCTAGATGATATAATATGGTTTGTTTCCTTCTCTCATGGTCCTTTTTCCTATATTTTATAATTAAAATAATTTTCCAAAATCAATTTTTTTTAGCTTTTTACATGTTTATTATCTTCTCAAATTTGTGCAAATTATAACTTCAGCAGAATCAAGTATCTTTCTTACCTAAGGTCTTGAAGATGGGAGCTTTAACTGTATCCCACATACGCATTCATTCTGAATACATCAATTTTCTTTCAGCCACTATAGTATCTACTATTCATATCATAAACTACCTGAGATATAACATTAGTTTTACCAAATGGTATGAGTGAAGCTTAGACTATAATACAAAACAGATGAAATACTAGATATTATAGAGTAAAATAGTTGAGTTAACGTAAATTATGTTTTGTGACATGGTATCCATCTTCATTATTGAATTCTTGGATATAATGAAAGTAGATAAGGAGTGAGTTACAATTCATTTCTTTAGACTACCTTTTCCTGAATATTGTATGCATAGTTTTTTTCCTACTTGAACAGAAAATCTCTCTGTGTATCCTAAAATCTGCATTTTAATCAATATTTTACTTTTCTGATGAGCAAACCCCAACTAACTTTAAGCTCCTAATGAAATGAAAGCCACAGTAGGCAGGTAGGGAGACAAATAAGTGTCTAACGGCTCTCCCACATACAGGGAGGGCAGACAGTGAGAGGGTCTGTGCATTAGCAACACTGCCTCTAAGAATCACATGGGGAAAAGAATAAATGGATGGAGGACCCTCAGCATCGTTGCTGAAAGAAAGGGAAATGAGTCTCCTTTGTCAGAAATATGAAGACATTTCCACAGTGTAATGATGACAGGACTACAAGAAAGATAACACCCATGAAGAATGCACGGAGCATGACGTGGAGAAACGCCTTGGCAGCCCTGAACCTGGAGGGTGAGGGAGAGAAGGCAGATAGGTTGGTAGGGCAGCTGACAAGCAAACTGAGGAGTCACAGAAACTACAAAGAAGCACTCGGAGTCTTTAGGGAGAGAACCTGGGCTGGGGCTCCTCTATCTCTTTGATATTCCAACATCACTGCGTGTGTGTTTTTGTTTAAGCACGTTCTCACCTTCTAGCACTACAAGACACTGGGTCATCCTGCCACAGCCCTAGAATCAGCCATTTCTCCAGTAAACCCTGGTTCCTCGTACTAGAGAAAGGTTTAGAAGCCAAGATATGGGGCCTAAGTGTGCTCCTTGCTACTGGTATTTCATTGCTTGAAGGAATGCTAAGCTGACAGAGCAAAGATATGTGTGTGTATAATAACCTGTGCATATACTCATACCTATAAATATTCTTATATGTAACCATCTGTATCTATTGCAAGCTGAAACTGAGTTTTTATTTATTTTTAACATCTTTATTGGAGTATAATTGCTTTACAATGGTGTGTTACTTTCTGCTGTATAACAAAGTGAATCAGCTCTATGTATATATATATCTCCATATTCCTTTCCTCTTGCGTCTCCCTCCCACCCTCCCTATCCCAGCCCTCTAGGTGGTCACAAAGCACCGAGCTGATCTCCCTGTGCTATGCAGCTGCTTCCCACTAGCTATCTATATGACATTTGGTAGTGTATATATGTCAATGCTACTCTCTCACTTCGTCTTAGCTTACCCTTCCCCCTCCCCATGTCCTCAAGTCCATTCTCTATGTCTGTGTCTTTATTCCTGTCCTGCCCCCAGATTCATCAGAACCTTTTTTTTTTTTTTTACATTCCATATATGTGTGTTAGCATATGGTATTTGTTTTTCTCTTTCTGACTTACTTCATTCGTATGACAGACTCTAGGTCCATCCACCTCACTACAAATAACTCAATTTCATTTCTTTTTTATGGCTGAGTAATAATCCATTGTATATATGTGCCACATCTTCTTTATCCATTCATCTGTTGATGGACACTTAGGTTGCTTCCATGTCCTGGCTATTGTAAATAGTGCTGCAATGAACATTGTGGTACATGACTCTTTTTGTATTATGGTTTTCTCAGGGTATATGCCCAGTAGTAGGATTGCTGGGTCATATGGTAGTTCTATTTTTAGCTTTTTAAGGAACCTCCATACTGTCCTCCATAGTGGCTGTGTCAATTTACATTCCTACCAACAGTGTAAAAGGGTTCCCTTTTCTCCACACCCTCTTCAGCATTTATTGTTTGTAAATTTTTTGATGATGGCCATTCTGACCGGTGTGACGTGATACCTCATTGTAGTTTTGATTTGCATTTCTCTAATGATTAGTGATGTTGAGCACCCTTTCATGTGTTTGTTGGCAATCTGTATATCTTCTTTGGAGAAATGTCTATTTAGGTCTTCTGCCCATTTTTGGATTGGGTTGGTTTTTTTGATATTGAGCTGCATGAGCTGCTTGTATATTTTGGAGATTAATCCTTTGTCAGTTGCTTCGTTTGCAAATATTTTCTTCCATTCTGAGTGCTGTCTTTTTGTCTCGTAAATGGTTTTCTTTGCTGTGCAAAAGCTTTTAAGTTTCATTAGGTCCCATTTGTTTATTTTTGCAAAATCCAATAAACTTTTGATTGGGAAATTCTATTATAAGGGAATATTATGGACCATTTTATTATTTACATGTCTCAGTAGCAACTCAACTGACATATCTGAAGACAGTACCTTTAAAATCCTATCTTTGATATTTACTATCTGAGTTACCTTCAAGAAGCTATTAGCTTTATTTGAACCTCCATTTCCTCATCTATTTGATGGGTAAATCATAATGCCTGAGCCAGGTACTTCACTGTCTTATGCATATTTTAAGTGTTTTGAGTACTGTAATATATAATTCAAACTTTCCTTTAATGCTATCTATGAAAAATTAACTTTTACTCTAAGAAATTTATAATATTAAATTATGTACACACCTTGCAAAATGGTGTACAAATCAAGTGAATTTTTATAATAGGTGTCTGATATTCTTTTCCACATATTTCAACAGCGAGAGTGAGAGAGAATCAGGTGACAAAAAAAGGAAGGGTAATTGTGTTACAATTTAGTAAATTACAGAGACCAAAAATGGGGAAAAAATGGTATGAGAAACTTAAATTTATCTCACTGGTCAGCAGAAAGGTAATTGAGTAAAAAGAGTTTATATCATAAGGAAATTTCCAAGGAGGCACAATTTGAATGGTTTACAGCTGAGTAACATGCTAAGAATCTAAAGAATGGAACACTGGAAAAAATTTGCCAACTTCACAACTTTGTCTTATATCCATCATGAATTACTTTATAATGGGATCAAGTAAAAGGCTATCAATATATGCACACAGTTTTTTCTCAGCCAGGAGGTAAAATCTTCACGTTCAAAATGATGTCCAGTGGAATTCATCTTCATATTGATACTTACTCATGGAGACATTAATGCATTCATTATTTACCTCTATGTAATATTACTAGATATTCAAAGAATAAAATAATTTATATTTACACAAAGCTGCTGCATTGTTTACCTGTAATCATGTAGGTTGAAGCATCTGAGTCTATGTATTCTTATAAAAATGTAAAACCATGATTTTAATTGCAAAATCATTTGTGCAATAGCTATCCCCACCTTGACACCATCCTTTAGTAAACCTCCTTATAGGTCTTTTACAATCTATGCAACATATTTGTTCCTAAAAATTACCATGCTATATAACATCATTCAATAAAAGCCATGAAGCTCATGGGGTTAATGGGGTTAGGAACACACACACAAAAGATTCAGTATTGACATAGTGAAATATGAAAAAAAAATCTAGTAAAAATAATAGTACAGCCTTACACATCTTAAGTAGCTAAATGATACACAAAGACTACAATAAATGTGGTAAGAAAAAGAAACATTATAACTGATAATGCAGAACTTCAAAGGATCATAAACGGCTGCTATGAACAACTATATGCCAATAAACTGGACAACTTAGAAGAAATGAAAAAAATCCTTAGAAGCATACAACTTAGCAAGACTGAATCAGGAAGAAATAGGAAATCTAAACAGACCATTTATTAGTAAGGAGACTGAATCAGTAATCAAAAATCTCCCAAAAAAAGATAAGCCCAGGACCAGATGGCTCCACTGGTGAATTCTGCCAAGCATTTAAAAAAGAATTAACACCAATCCTTCTCAAACACTTTTTAAAAAGTCAAAGAGGAAGGTACACTCCCAAACTCATTTTATGAGTCCAGTATTATCCTGATACCAAAACCAGAAAAAGACATCACTAAGAAAAGAAAACTACAGGCCAATATCTCTGATGAATACAGATGCAAAATTTCTTAACAAAGTACTAGAAAACACAATTCAGCAGCATACGAAAAGGCTCATTCACCATGATCAAATGATATTTACCTCTTGGAGGCAAGGATGGCTCAAAATATACCAATCAATGAGACACATCACATTAATAGAATGAAAGAATAGAGTCATATAATCATCTCAATAGCTGTAGAAAAAGCATTTGCCAACATCCATTCATGATCAAAAATGTCTTTACAAATTAAGCACAGAAGGAACATATATTAACATATTATAGGCCATATATGACAAACCTACAGCTAACATCACACTTAATGGTGAAAGGTTGAAAGCTTTCTCTCTTAGGTAAGGAAATAGACAAGGGTGTCCACTCTTATCACTCCTATTCAACAAAGTACTAGAAGTGCTAGCTAGAGCAATTAGGCAAGAAAGAGAAACAAAAGAGGGGAAGGGGAGGGTGGGATGAATTGGGAGATTAGGATAGACATATATACACTACCATGTGTAAAGTAGATAGCTAGTGGGAACAAGCTATAAAGCACAGGAAGCTCAGCGCGGTGCTTTGTGATGACCTAGATGGGTGGGATAGGGGAGGGGGGTGGGAGGGAGGTCCAAGAGGGAGGGGATGTAGTATACATATAGCTGATTCACTTCATTGTACAGCAGAAACTAACATGCCATTGTAAAGCAATTACACTTCAATAAAAAAAAAGAAGAGTAAAATTGTCTCTATTTGAAGATGATGTGATTTTATATATAGAAAATCCAAAAGACTCTACAAGAAAACTGTTAGATCTAATCAATGGATTCAGTAAAGTTGCAGGATACAAGATTAACAAACAAAAACCTGTAGCGCTTCTGTACACTAACAATTTTCTGAAAAAGAAATAAAGAAATCAATCCTATTTACAGTAGGATCAAAACCAATAAAATACTTAGGAATAAGCCTAACTAAGAAGATGAAAGATCTCTACTCTAAAAACTACAAGACATTGATAAAAGAAATCAAAGAAGAGATAAATAAATGGAAAGGTACCCCTTGTTCATGGATTGGAAAAATCAATATTGTTAAAATGTTAATATTACCAAAAACTATCTATAGATTCAGTACAATCCTTATAAAGATTCCAACTGCATTTTTTACAGAAGTATAAAAATTATTCCTAAAATTAATATGGAACCACATTTTTTCATAAAAAAGAAGAACAAAGCAGGGGGCATCACACTTCCTGATTTCAAGCTATACTATAAATGTACAGTCATCAGTATGGGACTGGCATAAAAACAAATGAGTAGGCCAATGGAACAAAATCAAGGGCCAGAAATAAACCCAAGCACATACGGTCAACTAATATTTGACAAGAAAGCCAAGAATACTCAATGGAGAAAAGACAGTCTCTTCAATAATATTGCTGGGATAACTGGATATTCACATCCAAAGAATGAAACTGGATCCATATCTTACACCACCTACAAAATATTAACTCAAAATGGATTAAACACTTAAATGTAAGACCTGAAAACATGAAAATCCTAGAAGAAAACATAGGAATAAAGCTTCTTGACCTAGGCCTTGGTAATAATTTTTAAGATACGACACCTAAAGCACAAGCAACAAAATAAAAAATAAACAAGTGGGGCTATATCAAACTAAAAAGCTTCTGCACAGCAAAGGAAACCATCAACAAAGTAAAGAGACTAATCATGGAATGAGACAAAGTATTTGCAAACCATATATCTGATAAGGGGTTAATATCCAAAATACATAAAGAATTCATACAATTCAATAGCAAAAAAAAAAAAAATTTTAAAGTGGACAAAGAACCTGAACAGACATTTCTTCAAAGAATATATACAAAAGGCCAACAGATACATGAAAAGATGCTCAACATCACTAGTCATTAAATAAATGCAAATTAAAACCACAAAGAGATATAACCTTATGCCTGTTAGAATGGCTGTCATCAAAAAGACAATAGATAACAAATCCTAATGTGGACGCAGAGAAATGGGAACCCTTTTGCACTGTTGGTCAGATTGTAAATTGTACAGCCACTATGGAAGACAGTATGGAGGATCCTCAAAAAAATAAATAGAACTACAATATAATCCAGCAATTTCACTTCTCAGAATACGTCCAAGGGAAATGAAAATACTGACTTGCAAAGATATCTGCACCCTCATGTTCACAGCAGCATTATTTACAATAGTCAAGACAGGGAAACAATCTAAGTGTGCATTGGTGGATGAATGGATAAAGAAGATGTGGTATAAAAATATACATGGAGTATTATTCAGCTATAAAAAGGAGGAAACCTCATTATTTGTGACAACATGGATGGATCTTGAAGACATTATGCTAAGTTAAATAAGTCAGAGAAAGACAAATACTGTATGACGTCACTTATATGTGGAATCTGAAAAATAAAAATAAAAAGCCAAATATCCATAGAAAAAGAGATTAGATTTGTGGTTGCTAGAGGTGGAGAGTAGGGGTAGGAGTAATTAGAGGAAGGTGGTCAAAAGGTGCAAACTTCCAGTTAGAAGATAAATAAGTGCTAGGGAGCTTATGTACAACACGATGACTACAGCTAACACTGCTGTCTGATATACAGGAAAGTTGTTAAGAGAGGGAATCCTAAGATTTCTCAACACAGGGAGAATTTTTTTCCCTTTTATTCTTTCTTTGTTTTTTACTGTACCTGTATGAGAAGCTGGATGTTAACTAAACCTACTGTGGCAATCATTTCACAATACATGTAAATCAAACCATCATGCTCTACTCCTTAAACTAACACAGTGATTCATGTCAATTATTTCTCAATAAAACTGGGAAAAAACCTTCTGTGCTGTGAAAGACACTGGAAAGAGAGTGAAGAAACAAGACACAGCCTGGGAAAAATGTCTATTTTTATCTAATAAAATGTCTTTATCTAAAACATCTTTATCACATAGCTGGTAAAGGACTCATTTCCAAATATGAAAATAACTTCTAAAATTCAACAATAAGAAAAAGAAAAAACCTCATTAAAAAGTGGACAAAGCTCTGAACAGACACATCATCAAATCAGATAAACACCTGCCAAATAAGCATATGAAATGTTCAATATCATATGTCATTAAAGAATTATAATTTAAAATAACAATAAGATACCACTCCACACGTACTAGAATGGCCAAAATCTAAAACACTGACAACACCAGTGCTGGCAAGGTTGTGAGGTAATAGCTACTTTCATTTATTGCTGGTATGAATCTGAAATGATATAGCCACTTTATTTAAAAGACAGTTTGGCAGTTCCTAATAAAGCTAAACATAGTCTTACTATACAATCAAGTAATTGTACTCCTAGGTATTTACTCGAATGAGTTGAAAACTTGTGTTTACATAAAAGCTCAAACATGATTGCTATTGCTTTATTCATAGTTGGCCAAATTTTGGAAGCAACCTAGATATCTTTCAATAGGTGAATGGATAAATGAAATGTGGTACATCCATACAACCGAATATTACTCAATGATTAAAAGAAATGAGCTAACAAGCCTCAAAGGTACATGGAAGTACCTTAAATACAAATGAAGAGAAAGAGTTATAGACACAGTAAAAGAATTAGTAGTTGTTATGGATTTGGGCAGAGGATGAACAAATATGTGGGGTACAGATTTTTAGGGCAATTAAATTATTCTGTATAACATTGTAATGGTAGATACATTAAATTATACATTTGGCAAAACCCAAAGAAATGTACAACAAAAATGAATGAAACCAAATGTAAACTATAGACTTTAGTTAATACTAATGTATCAATACTAATTCATCAGTTATAACAAATATACCACACCAATGCAAGATGTTAATACTAAAGGGAATTTTGGAAGGGAGGAGAGAGAATACATGGTAACTTCTGTACTTCCTGCTCAAGATTTCTGTAAACTTCGAATTGCTCTAAAAAAAAATCAAGCCTCTTAATTTAAAAAGGTGGGGATGGGTTAAGATGGATATGTCTGGCAATGTCTGCTCAATCTGGGAATCTTGTTAAATTTCCTTTGTAATCTTAGAGGAAGAAATGATACTTATGTCTTTTAAAAAATATTTATTTATTTATGGCTGTGTTGGGTCTTTGTTGCTGTGCACAGGCTTTCTCTAGTTGCAATGAGTGGGGGCTACTCTTTGCTGCGGTGCACAGGCTTCTCATTGAGGTGGCTTCTCTTGCTGCAGAGCATGGGCTCTAGGCACGTGGGCTTCAGTAGTTGTGGCTCACGGGCTCTAGAGCGCAGCCTCAGTAGTTATGGCACGCGGGCTTAGCTGCTCCGCAGCATGTAGGATCTTCCTGGGCCAGGGATTGAACCCGTGTCCCCTGCATTGGCAGATGGATTCTTAACCACCGTGCCACCAGGGACTAAGCTATTTACTTTCACTAAAACAACAGTAACAAACCTAGCATAAATAAAAGATTTTGGAATTTATAAAGTGTTTCACTTCTGCTAGTGATGACATATATCTTTCCCAGAATCCCAAAACACAGAATAGGCTTTATGCTTATTCCCATTGTAGAAAAACCAGCAGCTCTGACAGGCTAATTAACTTGTCCAAAATATGTGGTTAGCAAGGAGCAGAGCTGTCTTCTGATTTGTATCCCATACACTTTCCTCTATACCTCATTGTGAAATCACACTTTGCTTTAAATATTTCCTTAAGGAAAACAGACTGGGTGTCCTGATCACAGAATCCCTTATGTACAGTTGGTTATATAGTAAATCCATATATGAAGTGGACAAGATGTAGACCACTGGCATGGAGCTGGCTGTGTCCAGGTTTACTCTAGGTCCAATGGTAGGGAAAGAAATTGAAAACAGAAATAGCCTTTGATGCTGCAGGAAGTGGCCTTAGATGGCAGTAGTTAGATTTGAAGACCGACACAGCATCTTTCATAGTCTAATGTGAAAGGTGGCAAGACCACACCTCTGATCATCTCTGACCTGTAAAGGCTGCAATGCCAACATTGCAAGGGCTGCAATGATCATCAAATTTGTAGCTTACCTCCACCAGGAAAGAGAGAGAAAATGAGTAGCTATGTTCACTTTCTTGTAGCCATATTTTGCATATATCCTTGACAAATGTGTTTGTTAATTTGATAGTAAGTCAAAGTGAAAACAGCTTTTAAACTAGGCCAAGTTCTTTGAAACTTTGAAAATGCTTGGTCACTTAATGTTGCTCAGTTTTATTTCAAGTCATAGATCACTAGTATTTACAATTCAGCCTGCAGAGCATCAGTTAGACTAAAAAGCTGTCCAGATAAGACTGATTATGAATTAGAATTCTACTTCCTGTATGTTCCATGTAGTGAATGATAGGAGCAAAGCATGAATGGAAAATACCTTTTTCACTCTGTTCATTAAAGAAGGAAACTGTCAATAAATAAATTGAAAAAAAAAAACAACTATGTCCTCAAATTTTAGTTTGAGAAAATTGGACAATGAATATTTATTGACAATAAAGATTGAGCTGTTTACCTAGATTCCAGATAAACAGAGGTTCTGGAGTCTAAAGTAAAATGTATTAATATTGTTTTAACCTTTCAGAATAAAAACACTAGCAGAAAAACAAATGGATCCTGGAAACAGCAACATAATCAGTGCATGATGCAATCTCTTTTATGTCTAAGTGTCATAAACTAAACATTATTTTCTGTCTGTATCTCTCACAGAGGCTTAGAATGTTCCTGCCCTGAATACTGATTTCTAACAAGTTGGAAATTTGGGTCCTGCCAGTTCCTAATGCTCACACAGTTTGAATGTGTGCTCAGACATAGATTCTGTTAGTAATTTTAATTGGATTCATAAAGTGGAGAGAAGAATAGATAAAACTCATCATTCTTTGTTTTCTTGGCTCAAAAATAATAGAAAATTCCCAAAGCAACTGCCACTATTGGAAAAATACAAGTATATGTAAGGAAAATTGAGGTTTTATGTTAAACCAATAATTAATTTCTTTCCTATTGCTAAAAATTCACAGTTATATACAAATTCTGATAAATATTTCACCATTTATTCTTCCAAAGGAAGGTAGTGATGCTGAGTGCTTGGTCTGGACATTCTGGAATATAAGTATTTTACTGTATCTGGATCTAAGTGGCAGATCTGGAAATAAGACAAATACCCACAGGGGCAGGATAGATGTATTTCTTGTACTACATTTTCATTCTCTTCCCAATCCTGATGCTAGTGTCAGTTCGTAACACTTAATCTCAGCCTTTGACAGATGGTTTGATTTTGTTGTTGTTGTTGCTGTTGTTTATGATAATTATCATTCAAAACAATTAAAAAAGAATTCGCTGTATGTATGAATTATAAAGAGGCACTCATTCATCCAATAGTTCATTAGGATTACCACGTGGCAGGCATAGAGCTTGGTGAAAGAAAGCTTCATTAAATGAAATAAGCTCATTTTTTACCTCATTTGTGCATAAATGATATGATTTTCTTTTTGTTTTGTTTTTTGATAGTAAGGATTTTTTCTTTTTTTAATTTTAGGAGCCATGGGGAAAAGAAGGAAGGGGATTCATTCATTCCTCCATCTGGAGAGTCAATAAATAGCATGTTTCTAACCCTTGCTCTGCCACTAACAGGCTACGTAAACCTTGGGCAAGTTATATGATCATTGTTGGTCTCAGTTTAGTCATCTGCAAAACTGCCATAATAATAGATGTAACATCTAGGTTTGCTGTAGGAATTAAATGAGTCAATTCATGTAAAGTGCTTAGATTTGTGTGTGGCATTTGCTGTTAACAGTTTAGCTATTACTATTCACTTGTCAAAATATTCATTATATGTTTCAATACAGTGTGCAAAAAAAAAGGCAATAGCAATTATTCTAACCTAATAATTAATTACATGGTATTAGGTAGTTTGCTTAGACCTTGACATACATTATTTAACTTCACCCACAACATAGTGGAAGACATTGTTATCCTCATTTAGAACTGAACTGAGACACAGGGAAGTTAATCTGTGAGCAAATATTCAGACTCTGATTATGTGATTTCAAAGTCCAGATTAAGATAAAGATATGCCCTACTGAATCTTAATATTAGAAAAGCTATGCTTCAGCAGAGGAAAACAGAAACATGAATAATAGTACAATATGATAAGAACTATACTAAGAGTATATGCATGAGGTGTCTTCAGAACACAAAATAAAGGGATTAAATTTCTCTCCAGTGGGGCTTGGATAGTCTCTTGAGTTCTGGAACTGTGTCTGAACAGAGTATGCCAAATAATGTCAAATAGAACATTAGACTATTGTTTTTACTAACATTTTCTCAGCATACGGACTAAAGAATATATAGCTAGGAATCTTTGCATCATTTAGTGGTCAGAGGTAATATTTTTGATAACACAAGGAGTCAAACAAAAATATTCTAATTAATAGAGCAATTGAGTAAATTCTACCTTAAAAACCTGAAGAAAGACATGAATAATTTTTCTAAATGTCACTGCTTCATATTCTAATATCATCCAGCCTCACTACAACGTTTCAATCCTGCACATCCTTTTTGGCTCATGTAGCATTTTTACTTCATACTTGTATTATTTTATAAACTTCCAAAATTGATCTTCCTATTGCAAATATCACCCATTTCAATTCACTGCAGCTGAGCCGACATTTCTAAAATGAAAATCTGACCATATTAACTTAAGACTTAAAAATGTAATAATACAATTTCCCATTGTCTACAGAATAAAGTTTCAACACGATGGTAGGACTTTCAAAATTCATAATCATCTTTCCATTTTCTACCTGTTCAGATGCACTCCTCTCATTACATATGTAGGCTCTATGTTCCACCCATAACAAATGACATTCAGTTCCTGAAATATTTAACTTGTTGCCATCATGTGGTTCAGTGGATGACACATGACACAGTAAATATTTTTGGCTGAAGGGATGCGAATTTAAGAAAAAGGAATGAGGGAGATTAGCTCAAGATGGCAGAGCAGAAGGATGTGAGCTCACCTCTTCTTATGAAAACACCAAAATCACAGTTAACTGCAAAACAGCCATCGACAAAAAAATGCTGGAACCTATCAAAAAAGATATCCTACATCCAAAGAAAAAGAAGAAGCCACAACAAGGTGGTAGAAGGGGTGCCGTCATGATAAAATCAAATACCAAACCCACCGGATGGGTGACCCACAAACTGGAAAACAATTATACCACAGGAGTTCTGACAGAGAAATGAAAGTCCTGAGCCCCAGGTCAATCTTCCCAGCCTGGGGGTCTGGCAATGGGAGAAGGAGACCTCAGAGAATCTGGCTTTGAAGGCCACCAGGTTTTGTTTGCAGGAATTCCACAGGACTTGGGGAAACAGCAACTCCATTCTTGGAGGGCGCACACACGGTCTTGTGTGCACCAGGACGCAGGGAAAAAAGCAGTGACCTCATAAGAGACTGGGCCAGACTTACCTGCTAGTATTGGACGGTCTCCTGAGGAATCAGGTGGACAAAGACACTGGAAATGGCAGTTCTGGGGAATACTCATTGGTGTAAGACCTCCTGGAGGCTGCTATTTTCTCCTCAAGACCTAGCCCCACCCAACAGCCTGTAGGCTCCGGTGCTGGGATTCCTCAGGCTGAACAAACAACAGGACAGGAACACAGCCCCATCCATCAGCACACAGGGTGCTTAAAGTCTTCCTGACCACACAGCTGCCCACTAAACACGCCCCCTGATACGGCCTTGCCCACCAGAGGGACAAGACCCAGTTCCATCCACCAGTGGGCAAGAACCACTCCCTCCCATCAGGAAGCCTGCACAAGCCTCTTAGACTGCCTCATCCACCAGAAGACAGACAGCAGAAGCAAGAAGCAGTACAATCCTGAAGCCTGCAGAATAGAAACCACAATCACAGGAAGTTAGACAAAACGAGACAGCAGAGGAATACATCACAGATTAAGGAACAAGATAAAACTCCAAAAGAACAACTAAGTGAAGTGGAGATAGTCAATCTACCAGAAAAAGAATTCAGAGTTATGACAGTGAAGATGATCTAAGATCTCAGAAAAAGAATGGAGGCACAGATCTAGAAGATGCAAGAAATGTTTAACGAAGACCTAGAAAAACTAAAGAAGAAACAAACAGAGATGAACAATACAATAACTGAAATGAAAAATATACTAGAAGGAATCAAGTCCAGGAAGCACAGAGAGTCTCAGGCAGGATAAACCCAAGGAGGTACATGCCAAGATATATAGTAATCAAACTGACAAAAATGAAAGACAAAAAACACTAAATGCAACAAGGGAAAGGCAACAAATAATATACAAGGAAATTCCTGTAAGGTTATCAGCTGATTCCTCAGCAGAAACTCTGCAGGCCAGAAGGGAGTGGCACGATATATTTAAAGTGATGAAAGGGAAGAACCTGCAACCCAGAATACTCTACCCAGCAAGGCTCTCATTTATAATAGATTCGATGGAGAAGTCAAAAGATTTACAGACAAACAAAAGCTAAAAGAATTCAAGACCACCAGAACAGCTTTGCAACAAATGCTAAAGGAACTCCTCTAAGCAGAAAAGAAAAGGTCACAACTTAAACAAGAAAATTATGAATGGAAAAGCTCACTGTTAAATGCAAACATACAGTAAAGTTAGGAAATCATCTGCACACAAATGTGATATCAAAACCAGCAACTGTGAGAAGACAAGAGCACAAAGGCAGGATATTGGAAATGCATTTGAAATAAGAAGACCAGCAACTCAAAACAATGTTGTTTAACTTTGTTATAAAGCAGAAACTAACACACCATTGTAAAACAATTATACTCCAATAAAGATGTTAAAAAAAAACAATGTTGTTCATATATATGTTGCTATATCCAAACCTCATGGTAATGGTAACTGCAAACCAAAAATCTACAATAGATGCACACTCAAAAAAGAAAAGGGAATCCAAACACAATAGTAAATTTAGTCACAAGAGAACAAAAGAGGAAGGGAAGAAAAAAGACCTACAAAAACAAATCCAAAACAATTAACAAAATGGCAGTTAGAACATACATATTGATAATTACCTTAAACATAAACTGATTAAATTGGCCAACCAAAAGACATAGACTGGCTGAATGAATACAAAAAAAAAGACTCATATATACGCTGTCTACAAGAAACAATTCAGATCAAGGGACACATACACTGAAAGTGAGGGGATGGTAAAAGGTATTCCATGAAAATGGAAATCAAAAGAAAGCTGGAGTAGCAATTCTCATATCAGACAAAATAGACTTTAAAATAAAGACTGTTATAAGAGACAAAGAAGGACACTACATAATGATCAAGGGATCAATCCAAGAAGAAGATATAACAATTGTAAATATATATGCACCCAACACAGGAGTACCTCAATAAATAAGGCAAAAACTAACAGCCATAAAGGGAGAAATTGACAGTAACAGAAAAACAGTGGGGAACTTTGACACCCCGCTTTCATCAATGGACAGATCATCCAGACAGAAAATCAATAAGGTAACACAGACCTTAAATGACACATTAGATGAGATGGACCTACAATATTTATAGAGCATTCCATCCAAAAGCAGCAGAATACACATTCTTCTCAAGTGTACATGGAACAGTCTCCTGGATTGATCACATGCTAGGCCACAAAGCAAGGCTCGGTAAAGTTAAGAAAATGGAAATTTTATCAAGCATCTTTTCTGACCACAATGCTATGAAATTAGAAATCAACTATAAGAAAAAAAAACTGTAAAAAAAAAAAACACCTGGAGGCTAAGCAACATACTACTAAATAACCAGTGGATCACTGAAGAAATCAAAGAGGAAATTAAAAAAACCACCTACAGACAAATAAAAATAAAAGCATGATGATCCAAAACCTATGGGATGTGGCAAAAGCAGTTCTAAGAGGGAAGTTTATAGCAATACAATCTTACCTCAGGAAACAGGAAAAATCACAAATAAACAACTTAAACTTACAACCAAAGCAACTAGAGAAATAAGAACAAACAAAACCCAAAGTTAGTAGGTGGAAAGAAATCATAAAGATCAGAACAGAAATAAATGAAATAGAGATGACGAAAACAATAGAAAAGATCAATGAAACTAAAAGCTGCGTTCTTTGAAAAGATAAACAAAATCGATAAACCTTTAGCCACACTCATCAAGAAAAAAAGGGAGAGGGCTCAAATCAATAAAATTAAAAATGAAAAGGAGAAGTTACAACTGACACCACAGAAATACAAAGGAGCATAAGAGAATACTAAAAGCAACTATATGCCAATAAAATGGACAAACTGGAAGAAATGGAGAAATTCTTAGAAAGGTGCAATCTCCCAATACTGAAGCAGGAAGAAATAGAAAATATGAAAGGACAAATCACAAGTACTGAAATTGTGATTAAAAAACCCCCAACACGCTTCCCTGGTGGCACAGTGGTTGGGGGTCTGCCTGCCAATGCAGGGGACGCGGGTTCGGGCCCTGGTCTGGGGGGATCCCACATGCCATGGAGCAGCTGGGCCCGTGAGCCACAACTACTGAGCCTGCGTGTCTGGAGCCTGTGCCCCGCAACAAGAGAGGCTGCGATGGTGAAAGGCCCGTGCATCATGATGAAGAGTGGCCCCCGCTTGCCACAAATAGAGAAAGCCCTCGCGTAGAAACGATGACCCAACACAGCCCCAAAAATAAAATAAATAAATAAATAAGTCAGGAGCTTTTTAAAAGAAAAAAAAAACCCCAACAAACAAAAGTCCAGGACCAGATTGCTCCACAGGTGAATTCTACCCAACACTTAGAGAACAGTTAACACCTATTTTTCTCAAACAATTCCAAAAATTGCAGAAGAAGGAACACTCCCAAACTCATTCTATGAGGCCACCATCACCCTGATACCAAAACCAGACAAAGATACCATAAAAACGAAATTTACAGGCCAATATTACTGACAAACATAGACACAAAAATCCTCAACAAAATACTAGCAATCTGAATCCAACAATACATTAAAAGGGTCATACACCATGATCAAGTAGGATTTATCCCAGGGATGCAAGGATTTTTCCATATCTGCAAATCAATCAGTGTGATACACCACACATCAACAAACTGAAGAAAAAAAAAACCATATGAACTTCTCAATAGATGCAGAAAAACCTTTTGACAAAATTCAACACCTATTTATGATAAAAACTCTACAGAAAATAGGCAAAGAGGGAACCTACCTAAACATAGTAAAGACCATACTTGACAAACCTACAGCTAACATCATACTCAATGATGAAAAGCTGAAAGCCTTTCCTCTAATATCAGGAACAAGACAAGGATGTCCACTCTTGCCAGTTTTAGTCAACATAGTTTTGGAAGTCCTAGCCATGGTAATCAGAGAAGAAAAAGAAATAAAAGGAATCCAAATTGGAAAAGAAGCAAAACTGTCACTATTTGCAGATGACATGATACTATACATAGAAAATCCTAAAGATGCTGCCAGAAAACGACTAGAGCTCATCAATTAATTCAGTAAAGTTCTAGGACACAAAATTAATACATGGAAATCTGTCGCATTTCTATACACTAACAAGGAAAAAATGAGAAAGAGAAATTAAAGAAACAATGCCATTTAACATCACATCAACTAGAATAAAATACCAAGGAATAAACCTACCTAAGGAGACAAAAGAACTGTACCCCAAAAACTATAAGATAATGATGAAAGAAATTGAAGATGACACAAACAGATGGAAAGATATACCATGTTCTTATATTGGAAGAATCAATGTCAAAATGATTATATTACCTGAGGCAATCTACAGATTCAATGCAATCCCTATCAAATTACCAATGGCATTTTCACAGAATTAGAACAAATAATTTAAAAATTTGTATGGAGACACAAAAGACCCCAAATAGCCAAAGCAATCTTGAGAAAGAAAAACGGAGCTGGAGGAATCAGGTTCCATGGCTTCAGACTATACTATAAAGCTACAGTCATTAAAACAGTATGGTAGTGACACAAAAATAGACACATAGATCATTGGAACAGGATAGAAAGTCCAGAAATAAACCCACACACTTACAGTCAATTAATCTACAACAAAGAAGCCAAGACTATACAATGAAGGACAGTCTCTTCAACAAATGGTGATGGTCTGAAGTCAGGGAGCCTGATTCCACAGGCTCCGTTTTTCTTTCTCAAGATTGCTTTGGCTATTCGGGGTCTTTTGTGTTTCCATACAAATTGTGAAATTTTTTGTTCTAGTTCTGTGAAAAATGCCATTAGTAGTTTGATAGGGATTGCACTGAATCTGTAGATTGCTTCGGGTAGTAGAGTCATTTTCACAATGTTGATTCTTCCAATCCAAGAACATGGTATATCTCTCCATCTATTTGTATCATCTTTCATTTCATCAGTATCTTATAATTTTCTGCATACAGGTCTTTTGTCTCCTTAGGTAGGTTTATTCCTAGGTATTTTATTCTTTTTGTTGCAATGGTAAATGGGAGTGTTTTCTTTTTTTTTTTTTTTTTTTTTTTTTTTTTTTAAGGATTTTCTTATTTTTTATTTATTTATTTATTTATTTATTTTTGGCTGTGTTGGGTCTTCGGTTCGTGCGAGGGCTTTCTCCAGTTGCGGCAAGCGGGGGCCACTCTTCATCGCGGTGCGGGGACCGCCCTTCATCGCGGTGCGCGGGCCTTTCTCTATCGCGGCCCCTCCCGTCGCGGGGCACAGGCTCCAGACGCGCAGGCTCAGCAATTGTGGCTCACGGGCCCAGCTGCTCCGTGGCATGTGGGATCTTCCCAGACCAGGGCTCGAACCCGTGTCCCCTGCATTAGCAGGCAGATTCTCAACCACTGCGCCACCAGGGAAGCCCGGGAGTGTTTTCTTAATTTCACTTTCAGATTTTTCATCATTCGTGTATAGGAATGCAAGATATTTCTGTGCGTTAATTTTGTATCCTGCTACTTTACCAAATTCATTGATTAGCTCTAGTAGTTTTCTGGTAGCATCTTTAGGATTCTCTATGTATAGTATCATGTCATCTGCAAACAGTGACAGCTTTACTTCTTCTTTTCTGATTTGGATTCCTTTTATTTCTTTTTCTTCTCTGATTGCTGTGGCTAAAACTTCCAAAACTATGTTGAATAATAGTGGTGAGAGTGGGCAACCTTGTCTTGTTCCTGATCTTAGTGGAAATGGTTTCAGTTTTTCACCATTGAGGACAATGTTGGCTGTGGGTTTGTCATATATACTACAAAGCTACAGTAATCAAGACAGTATGGTACTGGCAAAAAAACAGAAATATAGATCGATGGAACAGGATAGAAAGCCCAGAGATAAACCCATGCACATATGGTCACCTTATCTTTGATAAAGGAGGCAAGAATATACAGTGGAGAAAAGACAGCCTCTTCAATAAGTGGTGCTGGGAAAACTGGACAGCTACATGTAAAAGAATAAAGTTAGAACACTGCCTAACACCATACACAAAAATAAACTCAAAATGGATTAAAGACCTAAATGTAAGGCCAGACACTATCAAACTCTTAGAGGAAAACATAGGCAGAACACTCTAGGACATAAATCACAGCAAGATCCTTTTTGACCCACCTCCTAGAGAAATGGAAATAAAAACAAAAATAAACAAATGGGACCTAATGAAACTTAAAAGCTATTGCACAGCAAAGGAAACCATAAACAAGACGAAAAGACAACCCTCAGAATGGTAAAAAATGTTTGCAAATGAAGCAACTGACAAAGGATAAATCTCAAAAACATACAAGCAACTCATGCAGCTCAATATCAAAAAAACAAACAACCCAATCCAAAAATGGGCAGAAGACCTAAATAAACATTTCTCCAAAGAAGATATACAGATTGCCAATAAACACATGAAAGAATGCTCAACATCATTAATCATTAGAGAAATGCAAATCAAAACTACAATGAGATATCACCTCACACCAGTCAGAATGGCCATCATCAAAAAATCTACCAACAATAAATGCTGGAGAGGGTGTGGAGAAAAGGGAACCCTCTTGCACTGTTGGTGGGAATGTAAATTGATACAGCCACTATGCAGAACACTATGGAGGTTCTTTAAAAAACTAAAAATAGAACTACCATGCAACCCAGCAATCCCACTACTGGGCATATACCCTGAGAAAACCATAACTCAAAAAGAGTCATGTACCAGAATGTTCACTGCAGCTCTATTTACAATAGCCAGGACATGGAAGCAATCTAAGTGTCCACTGACATATGAATGGATAAAGAAGATGTGGCACATATATACAATGGAATATTACTCAGCCATAAAAAGAAACAAAAATGAATTATTTGTAGTGAGGTGGATGAACCTAGAGTGTGTCATACAGAGTGAAGTAAGTCAGAAAGAGAAAAAGAAATACCGTATGCTAACGTATATATATGGAATCTAAAAAAAAGAAAAAGAAAATGGTCAGAAGAACCTACGGGCAAGAAGACGGGAATAAAGATGCAGACCTACTAGAGAATGGACTTGAGGATACAGGGAGGGGGAAGGGTATGCTGGGAAAAAGTGAGAGAGTGGTATGGACATATATACACTACCAAACATAAAATAGATAGCTAGTGGGAAGCAGCCACATAGCACAGGGAGATCAGCTTGGTGCTTTGTGACCACCTAGAGCGGTGGGATAGGGAGGGTGGGAGGGAGGGAGATGCAAGAGGGGAGAGATATGGGGACATATGTATATGTATAACTGATTCACTTTGTTATAAAGCAGAAACTGACACACCATTGTAAGCAATTATACTCTAATAAAGATGTTGAAAAAAGACAAAAAAATAAATGGTGTTGGGAAAACTGGACAGCTACATGTAAAAAAATGAAATTAGAACATTCTTTAACACCACAGACAAAAATAAACTCAAAATGGATTAAAGATCTAAATTTAAGACCAGATACTGTAAAACTTTTAGAGGAAAACATTGGCAGAACACTCTTTGACATAAATCGCAGCAATATGTTTTTTGATCCATTTCCTAGAGAAATGGAAATAAAATCAAAAATAAACAAATGGGACCTAATTAAATTCAAAAGCTTTTGCACAGCAAAGGCAACCATAAACAAAACAAAAAGACAACCCACAGAATGGGAGACAACATTTGCAAACGATGTGACTGACAAGTGATTAGTCTCCAAAATTTACAAACAGCTCATGTGGCTCAATATCCAAACAACGCAATCAAAATATGGGCAGAAGTTCTAACTAGACATTTCTCCAAAGAAGACATACAGATGGCTGAGAGGCACACGAAAAGATGTTCAACATCACTTATTATTAGAGAAATGGAAATCGAAACTACAATAAGATATCACCTCATACCAGTCAGAATGGCCATCATCAAAAAACCTACAAACAGTAAATCCTGGAGAGGGTGTGGAGAAAAGGGAACCCTCCTACACTGTTTTTGGAAATGTAAATTGATACAGTCACTATGGAGAACAGTATGGAGGTTCCTGAAAAAAGTAAAAACAGAGCTACCATATGATCCAGCAATCCCACTCCTGGGCATATATCTGGAGAAAAACATGGTTCGAAAGGATACATGCACCCCAATATTCACTGCAGCGCTGTTCACAATAGCCAAGACATGGAAGCAACCTAAATGTCAATCGACAGATGAATGGATAAAGAAGATGTGATACATATATACAATGGAATAATACTCAGCCATTAAAAAGAATGAAATAATTCCCTTTGCAGCAACAGGGATGGACCTGGAAATTATCATAAAAAGTTAGACAGAGAAAAACAAATATCATATGATATCACATATGTATAATCTAAAAAATGATACAAATGAACTTATTTACAAAACAGAAACAGACTCAGACTTAGAGAAAGAATTTATGGCTACTAGGGGGGAAGGGTGGGGGGAGGGATAGATTTGGGGTTTGGAACTGACATGTACACACTGCTGTATTTACAATATATAACCAACAAGGACCTACGGTACAGCACAGGAAACTCTGCTCAAAATTCTGCAATAACCTAAATGGGAAAATAATTTGAAAAAGAATAGGTACAAGTATATATATAACTGAATCACTTTGTTGTACACCTGAAGCTATCACAACATTGTTAATCACCTATTCTCCAATATAAAATAAAAATTAAAAGAAAAAAGGAATGAGCCCCTGTACTGAATAATCCATAATCTATTTCAGCGCCATAGGAGAACTTTGTTTCCTGTGCCATCTACCTCAATGGAGCAGACTCAACTGAGGAACATTTCCATCAGGACTGGTCCCTAAAATGGACTGCTAATGAGAACATGCATTTACTTTTTCAAGACAGAAAGTCACTTCTTCTTATGAGAAATTTTTGGTATTCAAGCTAAAATACTGTTTATGCAAATGCAGTTATTTTAGGATTTATCCGTTTGTCTTCTCTGTTGCAAGTGACCAACACTTGGTTCCTGTCATGGACTAAATGTTTATGTCCCCCCCCCCCAAATCCATATGTTGAAATCTAACCTCGAACGTGACGGTATTTGGAGGTGAGACCTTTGGAATGTATTTAGGTCATAACGGTGGTGCCCTCATAAATGGTACTCATGCCCTTACAAGAAGAGTTCAAAGAGGTGGCCTGCTCTCTCTCCACAATGTGAAGACACAATGAGAAGCTTTCAGCCTCCAACCTGGTAGAGGGCTCTGGCTCTTACCAGAAACCAGCCATGCTGGCACCCTGATCTCAGACTTCCAGCCTACAGAAATTGTGATAAATAAATTTCTGTTGTTTGTAAGCCACCCGTTCATGGTATTTTGTTATAGCAGCTTGAACTAAGACAATTCCAGTGGACCAAGTAAATCCATGACCTCTCAAAGCACAAACTTATGAACTCACCCTTATCTTTTTAGGATAAGTGGTGTGTTTCTGAAGCTATTCAGTATCAAACAGTGAAATCTACTATAAATATTAAGTAGCTTGACTTTTCCAACACTCTCATCCTCTGCTTATTGGCCTTGTCTGTATTCTGTACTAGGAGATAGGATGGTATATGGTGAAGTGTAGTTTCTCGACCAGATTAGCTGTCTTGTAATGCTGTCCTGTCGTGTGATAACAATATGAGCTTGGGAAAGTTAATTAACCACTCATTATCTGCCCCTTATTATCTGCCCTTGCAATTCTTCAAAAGCTGGTACACAAGCACACCATGTTCAGCCTTGCTTGTGAGGTCCTGTCTGGAGCCTTGCCCTCCAGGACTCCACTATGCACCAGGAATAAGAGGAAGGTACATCATTTAATTTATATAAAAGTGACCAAATAAGTGCCATAAGATGCACATAAAAATAAAGACAATGTTTGCCCGAAGCAGGAAGAGATTGTCTTAGACTCAGGAAATTACAGAGGATAGATTCACAAGGGATGCTTCAAGGAACAGAGCTTTATCATATAGTGTTTAAAAGTACTTTAAAATTAGATATGGATTGGAATTGAATTTCTACTCCTAACTAGCTTTATGGCCCAGAGCAAGCTATTTACTTTCTCTGTCCTATTTCCTTAAGTGAAATGTGAATCATATTATTTATTTCATTTGTAAAGGGCTTGATACAGTGCTTGGCCCATAATTCATGACTAAACCCAAATTGTTTTTTCTTCTTTTCCTTCTACATAGTTTTAAAATATTTGTTCTGCTTGGTTAAAAAGTGGAAAGATTCCAGGAAGAAATATACCAACTGACACAAACACGCCTACATACACTGGATGTCTCTTATCTGCCCTTGAAGATACACTCTCTGTGTCTATTCCCCTCTCTGTATCCTGAAAGGCTAAAATGTATGGGCTACAATAGGATTCCTCATTCCTAGGTTTCATGATGGGTTTGGCAAAAAGAAGTCCTGACAGGAGATAGAGTTAATTCAGAACACTGATTACTCCAGCTCCATCCTTGTAGGTCTGCTTCAGTCTGTTAGTATCCCTCTTGAAGAAAGGTTTTAGCTCTTGTCAGATGATCCTCTCCTTGAAACCATTTTTGTTTTTGCAGTGTAATAATGCATCTTGTCTTTTTTTTTTTGACTGCGTTGGGTCTTTGTTGCTGCACGCGGGCTTTCTCTAGTTGCGGTGAGCAGGGGCTACTCTTCGTTGAGATGTGCAGGCTTCTCATTGCGGTGGCTTCTCTTGTTGCGGAGCATGGGCTCTAGGTGCAAGGGCTTCAGTAGTTGTGGCACACGGGCTTCAGTATTTGTGGCTCGCAGGCTCAGTAGTTGTGGTGCACAGCCTTAACTTCTCTGCGGCATGTGGGACCTTCCCGGACCAGGGCTGGAACCCGTGTCCCCTGCATTGGCAGGTGGGTTCTTAACCACTGCTCCACCAGGGAAGTCCCTGCATCTTGTCTTAACTTGCCAAATAACTGATATCCTTAGCTTCATCTCTTCAGGACTAGGGGTCTTAAAGAAATCCGGTGTTACTAGCTTTTGGGTACAATACTACCTAATGTGGTGTCTGCATGGTCACACCTTTGAAAATAATCCTTTTATTAGCTCTTCTCTGAATTATCCTTAGAGTGTGCCCATTGGGTTTTCTGGGACCCTGAATAATGTATGTGTGCATGCATAGAAAAATGGGATTGCATATGTACTAAAAAGAAATGAGAATAAGAACCATATAAAACAAGGACATGGTTTAAAAGAAAAACAAACAAACAAGCCAAAGGAATAATAAGGAAATGGTTGTAGCTATCTTTCCAGCTTCCTGGAACTCCTCACATATTTTCAAGTATTGTTACTACATAATTACAATGATTAGCATGAGGGATTCATAATAAATTTTACATGTGATGTGGCTTTTATTTTTTGAATCAAATGTTTCTTAAGTTTTTGTGACTGTGCTTCTGACATCTATTATGTCTATTCTCTGTTTTCTTAAAGAATTTAGGGAATTTATTTTCACTGAGGTGGGATTTTAATACTCCTGAATTATAGTATACTAGAGAAAATTGGATGTGATTTTCAAATGTAACCAGGCCATCAACTGGGCAGTACTCTTGCGAGCACTGCTTTCTGTTAAGGCATGGGATTATAATCTATGAGTTTCTAGAACAACTAAAAATAAAGAAACATCAGGAATGAACTCTCCTGTGGCTAATATTTCACTCTGTGGATAGTATTCAAGTTTTCTCCTTAAATATCTCATAAGACAAACATTATGCGTTTAAAAATAGACTAAATGGTAATTCTTATGAGTAATAGCCCAGAAAATTAAGGTGGTCTTTGCAATAAAGTGTTTTCTTCCCACTTTCCAGTGGTTTGGCTATCATTCATACATTCTCAAGAGTAAAGCACAAGGAACATACAATTTTTGAACCATAATTCTTCCTTTAATTATCATGTCCTCTCCTGCCTGCCTTGAAGAGTGAGGTCAACAGAGTCTTCAAAGCATAAAGGAATTCCAAAGTCTAGTATGCCAGCAAAGCCCCAAATTCCCCTCAATAGAAAGAGTCCTTGCCAAATTTAATTTCTTATGTTTATAATTCTTTACTTATCATCAAAGCAAAAGTCATTTGTTTAATTTCTGTGAAGGTTGGGAGAGAAGAAATGTCCATTCTATAGTAACAGAAGATAACCACATACCCATTCCAAGAATAGACATTTCTACACTACTAGGGGTGCTGTGGATTTTTCTCACGATTTTTAAACACTTTTCATTTTTTCTCCTTGTCAACTACTTATCCCATCTCAGAAACAGATGAGATACATATCTGTGAGGAAATGTAGGGAAAAGGGTTTGATCCTAACACAGAAAAGGCATGCTTCTGAAGTCCAAATAAATGTCTTTGTTTCTAATTTCCCATCTAACTCAAATATATTTAGTCTAAGTTTATACAACAACTCCTTAGGATCTGTTAAATAGTATATACTATTTCTTCTGTGAGTAGGAGGAATAATACAGTTAAAACAAAGCTCTAATTTAAGAGAAAAAGAAAGCTCATTTAATACTAAGTAATTTGGAATATATTTCTGAATGATCGGGAAGCATTACTTTATAAACAAAAGTCTTCCTATCAAGAGAATAATTTCTTGGGCTGGGTTATTTAGAGGGTCAAGATATGGATGAATTGTAAATGAAGCAGGATCTAAATGAAACTAAATTTAGGAAAACAGATTAGTAATATTATTTAAGTGATGTTGCTTTTTCTTAATCTCAGTCCAAAGATAAATGTATTATCTTCCAAAATTAAGGTTTCTCATTTCTAATGTTTTGAATTTGAAAGTATGCAGGCTTCTTCTTTTCCCTCTTCTTTTTTTTTTCCTCCTCCTTCAGCAGCATATATATGTGTGTGTGTGTATTTATTTATAAAATATTTACTTTTTATTAAAAAATCAAAATTTCCTAGAATGATTTAAGAAATAATAAAGGAGATAAAATTGGTAAAGACAGCCTAAAGCTCCAAGTATGCATTCACCTCTATCAGTTGGTCAAGGTTCGAGACTCAAATTAGAGGTTCAAGGAGAATGCTTAATCTGAGAAAGCTAGATTTGGAAACACATTCTGGAAGAGGGTCCAAGGAAAGTGTAAGCACCAGCTTTTAAATCATTAATTTTAGTGAATACAAGGAGACATGAACAAAAACTATTGATCTTGGGGACTGGTAAGAACATGGAAGGTTGCACGGAATTACAAAGAAATTCCCTTTGAATACTGATACCATACATGGTACAAGAACTCTTGAATTACTAAGTTGCCTGGGGACAGGGAAGAGCCTGATGACCTCACAAGCTAATATATAATGTACACATCTGGCTGGGCATTCAGAGTAGCTAAAATCAAGATAGACAGGAGCAAGGGCTTGCTTGAGAGAATAAGGTAGAAGTAGATATATTGTTATATATTATACTCTAAATGTCTGATAAATATTTTGATCTTTATTAATATAAATCATTTTATACGTGACTCATACTCATATATGAATTCCTAATCAAACTGTCAATGTTCTGATAATAATTCATTGTGTAAATTGTATACGCCTTTACTCTTTGACCTATGCTTATCCTGCGTATAGTAATGCTTTCTCACTTATCTAATGTCATACATCTATCAATCAATGCAAACAGAAAATTGCAAAAGTAATTTACTTTGTCAGTGGCTATACTACCGACGGTGTGCCATAAAGACATGAACAGTAATTCACTTCCAAGAGGGAGCTGATTCAAGGTTTTACATTTCTGAGCTCAGGCTTAAACCTCCCTCAAGTTTTGTCTTACATCTCTCTCTCTCTCTCTCTATCTGATAGATATAGCCTATGTAATTTGACTGAAAGAGATTTTTTTTTTTTTTTTTTTTTTTTTTTTGGGAAAAGCGCGAGCACACGGAGCCGGGCGTAGCCGGGGCACGGGGCGCGGGCGACGCGGCGGGGCCGACCCCCACATGAAAGAGATATTTTTACTGGGATATATTAGAGAAATTAAAGAATAGGCATATGTAGTCAAGTATAATTTTTGCTTAAAATATCAAAATAGCATAAATCATATTTAAGAGAATTAATCTATGAATAGATACAGAGTGTACGGTCTGGGCCTACTTCCCTTGGACTGTCTGCTTTCAGAAATTGCCTTTTTAAAAAACTGTAATGGGAAAATATCGTCAGGCTTTAGGTTTAATGATGTATACTGAAAGAAGCGAATTTTCTTGAACCAAGCTTTATTTATTACAGTAAGAATAATATGGATGTTAGAACAAGCTCCAAAATGTAATTAGAAGACTTATATAAGTTCCTCTTTCAAACTCACCTGCAAAATAGCACAGTTATTTTAATTTAAAATACAAATTTAACGAGTATTTTTGAAAAGTGCCCTCTTTAAAGAAAAAAAAAAAAAAACCACAACTTGCTGACTGCTAAATTGGTTAATGGAGAAAAGTTTGGTTTTGTAGTGCATCATGGTGATTTTCATGAGTTTATTATTCAGACTAAATGAAATAGTGCAGCACAGCCATGTTTGAGAGCTCAGAACTTTGTTGTGTCTGGTTTTGATTCTAAAAATAATAGAACTAGCACTAGTGTTTGCTGTTATTTTTTCTACATTTTTCTTAAATCTTCTGCCAATTGCAGAGTCAAGTGTGTTAAAATCTTCTTATCAATATTGAATTTGTCAATATTTCTTTGGAAAGAACTGCCTGCTTTTTTCCCTTCATATTTTTTGAAGCTTACTATTAGGTAAATAGATTGTTGTTGTCAGGATGAAAACTAAGAAATATTTTCCCAGATTCTCTAGACTGTAAGTCTCAGAATAAATTCTTCCAATGAGAAGAACTACCACGAGTTTTGAAGATAGACATGTTGGAGAAGTTGCTATTTTTCAACAGCAGCAGCAGGCAAGCACCTGGTCACCAGGGCACAGTAGGTGTGCTGCCAGCAGGAACAGGCCCACCTAAGAATCTCACACATCAGTACTGTAGATGGAACTTTCATTTTTATAAAATGGCCTTTTTGAATTTAGTAATAACTTTGGTCTTACAGTCTATCATTTCTAACATAAAAGTGACTATACTAGCTTTATTTTGTTTACCTGTTACATGTTGTTTGCATCCACTTTTCTTTCAACTTTTCTGTTAACTTTGGTTTCAGCTCTACTTTTACAAGCAAAATATAGCTAGATGTTTCTCCAGTAGATAATTATTCATATTTTGATTGGAGTAATTTGTACTGTTACATTTATTCTTGTTTGTGATATAGTTACATTTATTTCATCTACTTAATTTTATAATTTTTAAGATAAAAATGACAAAGAATACAATACAAAGATGCTTAGTATAGGATTCAGTAAGTTTTGATATATGTTTATCCTTGTATAACCTCCACTCCAATGAAGATATAGGGCTTATTAACCACCTACACTTAACTGTAGGCAATCATTATTCTAGTCTCTATCATCATAGATGAGTTTTGCTTGTTTCTGAACATTATATAAGTGAAATCATAAAGAGTATAATATTCTGTATCTGGATTCTTTCACAGAACATATTTATGAGATTCAATTGGGTTCTGACATGCATCAGTAGTTTAAATTTTTTTAACCATTCTCCTAAAAATGGCCTTTGGGGTTTTTACAGTGTTTAGTTACTATGAATAAAATTTCTATGAATATTCTTGTACAATGTTTTATGTTTTTGTTTCTCTTTGGTAAATATGTAGGATTGGCATGGATGAGTCATTGAGTAGATTTCTGTTTAAGTTTATAAGAAATTTTCAAAATCTTTTTTCCAAATTGTTCTATCACGACATTCCCACAATGTATGAGAGTTCTAATTGTTCCACATCCTCATATGATGGTCCTTTCTGCCAACGCTCACTTGTCCCATCTGCATATAAAGTAAACAATTCCAATGTTGAGCTCTGAGCAGTCAGAGAACTGGAGTATTTCCTTGCATTCTGTTCCTGTAATCCTTCTAGACACCCTTTGGGAATGAAGAATACTACCTTGCAGATGCCTGTGATCTGGGAGAAGTCCTCCAAATTGTAGCTGAGTCACGTAGACACCTATTCTGGCAGAGTCCAACCTTCTTACTAAATGGCCTTTGGAAAAAGCTAGCTAGTTCTCCACACACGTTCCCTCCATCCACAAAGAATTTTTAAAGGAAAGTAATTCAGAAAGCATCTTTCTTTTGAATCTACATAATAACAGACTATTATATGAAATACTTTAATTTTCTGCTTATTTGTAACCCCCTGGTTCACTTGTGAAGGATTGACTACACAGAATAGACAAATATGAAATTATAAAATATTTTTATTCATTGTTTATTAAGAAATTATGAGATAAATGCAGAGCTTAAAATTAACATATATGATGTGAAGTATCAAGTAGATATCTGTGATTTCACATATGGACGTCTTATATAAAGATCAAGAAGATCTCAGTCAACATGTAGGATTACCAAACAGATGATAAGTTCTTTACATAATGGTAAAAAAGATAAAGACCCTACTGACAAACCTTATAGAACTATCACTAGGAAAAAAAAAAAAAAATATATATATATATATATATATATGTATATATATATATATATATATATATATACACACACGTGTACTTTTAATACAAAACTTTTAGAATACAACAGAGAGGAGAGAATCAGCTCTGATACATTATGGCCTTTGTACACTAGGTGTAAAATTGTTAATTTCCTTCAGGTTTATTGCAAACCATTAACCATAGGAGTGTCATGCACCTTTCCTAAACAGTACAATAGTTTGGGGGCTCATTAGATCCTTCTCAGTCTCGTGAAGTATAAACCACCAAATGCACCAAGTGTGTTCTTGACTTTGTCCACATCTATGTTATCTGGGTCAAAGCCCTAAAAGGGCCAAATACAGCAGCTGCTAGCAAAGACAATATCAAAGAGTATGAAGCCAACCAAGAAGGAGGCAGATTTGCTGTGGGGGTCCCTATGATTGGTCTATTGTATGGTGTTCCTAGAACCACCTGATGTGCTATTAGAAGGCTCTGATCAGAAGGAAGCAGAAATTAGAAATAATGCAGTGGCTTCCTTTTTAATGTGGATGTCTTTTATTTCATTTTCTTGTCTAATTGCCAAGGCTAGAAACTCCAGCACAATGTCAAAAAGAAGTGATGAAACTGGTTATCCTTATTTTGCTGTGATCTTAGTTTTGATGTAAATATAATGTTAGCTGCATTTTTTAAAATGTAGATATGCTTATCAGGTTGAGGAAGTTCCCTTCAATTCTTAGTTTCTTAAGTGTTTTTATGATGAAAAGGTATTGATCTTGTCAAATGTTTTTTCTGAGTCTATGAAGATAATCATGTGATGCTGTCCTTTATTCATTCCAATACTTTTGAGGAGAGAGGTTATGCTAAATAATTTATAGCTTTTAAAGTGATTAAAAGGCAGAACTATAATTCAAAAGAAAATTACTTTATCTCTGATTCAACCATTTAAATATTTTGTTTGTTTGTTTGATCTTAGGCAGACCCTAAGAATCAAAAGAAGTAAAAAATCTCATTTCTTCATTCTTTAAATGGATATTTGTAAGCACGTCAAATTATCCAGGCTTGTGCAAAATGCCAGGATGCATAAAAGAAACTAGAGACCCTGGCCTAAACCAATTTATTACCTGTTTTTTTATGACCTGAGAATCAAAATTGATTGTTTTTAAATGACTGAAAAAAATCAAAAGAAGTATAGTATTTCATAATAGTTTTAAAATATATGAAATCCAAATTCCAGTGTCCATAAATAACATTTTATTGGAAAACAGTCATTCATTTATGTACTGTTTATGGCTGTTTTGTGCTACAGTGGCAAAGTTTGATAGTTGTGACAGAGATAATGTGGCCCCCAATACCTAAAATATTAACTACCTGTCCCTTTACAGAAAGGGTCTGACATATGACGTAGATCAACTACAGGCCTTAACTTGAAATAGCCTCAAGGAGAAGATAGCCAAAGAAATACACAATGCAATGTAAATATAGGAATGCCAATGGCATTATCACGATGGCAGATAATAGAACAGAATTATAAAAGAAGGCTACCTAATACTACCTAAAATTGGCAGAACACACCTCAAGAAGACATTTCTTGATCTTAAAGATTGAGAAGAAAGTTCACAATAGAAAATAATTTTGTGGCAGAGAGGTCAGTTAGAACAAGTCATGGAAGTGGGAACTACTGTGGAATAAACAGGAGGTTTATCAGAATTATGAAGTGTTATCAGCAACAAAAAACAGAAGAAAGAAAAACAGTCATGACAGAATTTTGAAATAGATTTGAGAAGAAGTGATATCATGAAAGTATTTTAAATCACTCAAATGAGCATGGAGTTCATGTATTTAAACTTTACGATTTTAAATTCACAAATAATGTGGCCAGGTATATATTAATAGATTGGAAAGGTACTCTGGTGACTGGATTTATCTGCATAGTAGATTTAATTTGAGTAATCCGTGTTGAAAGCAGGTAAAAGTGGGTTGAGTGGTTAATAGGAGGTGAGAAACAATATGGTAAGTGCACTGTAGGATAGTCTTTGAGAAAAATTGAATGAGAAATGGGGAAAATACTGTGAGGTTTCCATGGGGTTTTGTGAGATTAGGAAAGGATTTTTATGATGGGAGAGATCTGAATATATGTGAAGCTATGCATGAGGGTCAGTAGTGTTGGAGTGAGTCACTACTGAGAATAGTGAAGTAGTAACAGAAGGAGCAGTATGCCAGAGAAGACATGAAGAAATTCAATCAAAGATATATGATGCACAGTTTGATCTCAAATATTATGAATCACATGAGACTGTAAGAGTTGCATGAAAGCATATACAGACCTTATCCAAAATGAACTCAAAATGGATCTTAGACCTAAGTGTCAAATGTGAAAACAGAATATTGTAGGGCAATGTGTTACCTTGCTGCTTAACTGAGGAAGTGATCTGAGGGTCTGCTTACCCCTGATACAGACTATCAGCAAGTTCTGTGGTTTCTCAGCCTCTCTTCTCACCCACGCCCTCAGAGATCCCTGGGCCTTAGATTCCTGGTGATCTGGGTCTGCATTTATGCTCTGCCAAGGAGTTTGGGGAAGGACCAGAGATAAGTGCCTGTATTCAATCCACCAAGTTGACTAGATTCATTGGTCTCATTCCAAACACAGATGTTCTGAACTTGCAAGACCTTCGAGTTTAAAGGCAGAATACAAGTTTTCTTCCTCCAATTCTACTTCACCTTCTTTTCTTTCCTCCTTTCCCTCCTTTATTTTCCTTACCCATATTTGTAAAACAAAGGAAGCTACAGCCATTAAAAATTTTTTAATAAAACTTTTTAAAGGATGTGGGATCCAGAGAATTGGGGAAGCAACACAACAAAGACTAAAGGAATTCCTGGTATAATGTAAAGGGAGATCTCAAATTGATAACTTTGTAGCAGGCCTGAAAAGTGGACAGCCCAGGTTGGAGCTATGGGAGAGATCTCATCAGGAAACTGAAAGAATATCTAAGGTATCTGTGCTGACTCAAAGAAATTCATACAACCAGGCAAGAATGTAGAGGTCAATTAGTCAGAAGTACATAGACAACTAGGTAAACAGCAAAACAAGACAATTATTATCTCCAAGAGTAACAAAAGATTATGTAGGAATGATGAAATATTACATGACTCAAGCCTGAGCATTGATCCAAACAAAACTATATGCCTAAAGCAGGATAAGGGGGACCGGAAGCATGTACATGGAATCAGGGCAAAGAATCATCTGGAAGCGAGCACAATCTCCATCTTCCACAGTGGAGGCCAAAATTAATGCTGGAAACTGAAGAACTGGGAGGTAGCAATATAAGCATGTTGGAGATACAGAGGGGAAATGGAAAAGATTTATGAGTTCAAACATTTAAAAGTGATGGCCTCAGGGCAGGAGAAAATGGGGAAGAAGACTTTTTTGAAAAACTATCAATCCTGTTAGAAATGTTTGACTCCTTAAATATATATGCCTGTACAGCTTTGATAAAAATAAAAGTTAAATATATAAAAAATATCAAAGCATAAGAGGAAAAAAAGGGGGGCCAAGAACAGTACAAGATTTGGAATCATGACATTCAGAAATGGTTGTATAAACTAAGGGTTTTTAAGTTTAAATGTGCACACACAGACACACACACACCTCGGCACACATTAAGGCTGATTTCAGTTGTTTTACCTTCAGTTGTTCAGTTATTCTATATAGCTAGTGGGTACAGAATCAGAACCAACAATAAAGTTACATGGACAGAGAGGTCAGCTGTGCCAGAAAGAAATTTCTCATAACTACCTGCAAGTAGAGTGAACTGTCTCAGGAAGCAGTGAGTTCTCTGCTGATGGAGATACTTAAGCAGAGCCTGAACAAAACCACTTAGTGGATGTCATACCCTCGTAGGCTGGAATATAGGCCTCTAAGCCCCCACCAGCTGGGGGATTCTGTAAAAGGATTCCAGGTAGTCATCTCCTTTGAATTAGTACCTTCTGAAGTGGGACTAGAAACACCGGTAGGTGAAGCAGCTGAGGTACTTTGGACACATGCGCTTCTTCCTTCTACCCCACCTCCACCTCCTTTTAGCTTTCGATTTTTCATTTCAGAAGTCTTAAATATATTTACATTTCATTAAGAATATTTTACATAATATTTTGCAAGCAGATGAGATATAAATACTTGAAGAGTAGAAGAGAAAATGCACGTCTGAGTGGGAGAAAACTGGAAGAGAAACGAGAAGATGGTGTGATGGGTGGTAAGAAATGAAGAATCCACTCTGGGCCCTGTGTCTGGTTTGGTGGCAGTGGGACATTAAACAGGTCACAGTGCCCAGTTAGGTAAGAGACCTTGGGGCCATGGCAAGAGCACCTGGGCTTCCTGACAGGGTGAAAGGGCAGAGATCTGTGGCTCAGTCACTAGATGCAGACGAGCTGCAAGAGAGCCACCTGAGATTAGAGGACAACAGCAAAGCGACACTTCATTTGTTCTACTTTAAATAAAGTTTCTAGAACCTTGCTCCATCAAAGAACAAAAATAATACTTCAGCTTAAATGTTGCTTATTTCAAAGTGGAAATTAAAATATTAGACACATAATAGGCCCCATCTCTTTTATGGGACCACCTCAAGAGTCACGATGACTTGTCTATAAACCAGAGAAGCTTTATTTTCTACTCAAGGACAGTATTTTTTCTTTCACTCTGTGTAATAAAATAATGTCATGGCTACAGGGATAATCTCAAAATTTACTGAACTCCATCCTTACCAGTTAAGAGTAGACATAGGTCAAATAATGTCTATGCTGCCTCAGGGCACTTTAGCATTTCTAGTTCTTAGTTTTAAAAATTAGTTTAGAATCTACCAAGAAATTATCAGCACTTTGTACCCTGTAAACCATGTGATTTTTGGCTACTTAAGAAACAGAGACTCAGGTGAGCCCCGACACTCTGTGGACGCCCCTCCGCCTTCTCTCCCTTAACAGACTGCACACTTCCAGAGGGAAAGTCTCCTTCTTGGTTGAATCCAGTACTTAGCACCCTGAGCAGTGCACTGGTCTGTAAACAGTGAACCGAACCAAAGCATGTGACTGGTCTGGAATTTTCTCTTTATTCTACTAACATTCTTGATTCTCTTACTTTTTTCTTTTCAGTGACTTCCCCTTACGCCTGAGCCCCAGTCATAGGCACAGGTCATTTCTGCAGGCCACTCTCCACCCTTCTGGCTGCACTTTGAACAAAATAAGTAGGATCTGTAGCTCTACCCACACTGCTCCCAGGCAGGCACTGAGAAGATGGGCCAGAAGAGCTTTCACTGTACATCCTGCACTGTGGGCCAGTTATAAAAAAGAAAGAAGAGGGGCACAGGTGGCAGCAGGGAAGATAAACCTTCATTCTTATAAATCTATTGACCAATGCTGACTACCTAGCATACTTGGGTGTTTATGAGACCCAGAGGACTCTAGCTTATGATGTGCTCTTTTTTTTCCTGACTGGCTAGTATTAACGTATTCACCAAGAATTCATTATAATGTGGAAACACATGCTAACAAAGTCAGGTTCAAAATCATGAAAATTAACTTAAAACATATCTAAAAGTGGTTATTTTAATTTTTAGGTTCATTCCCATTTCCTTCCATTGACAGGTTGTATATGTTTTAATAGTAATTTTGACAAGTATCATTATCATCATAAACTAAAATTCTAGTCTCTGAATACCCCATGTTCGCACCACATATATTCAATCAACATTTACTGAGGATCTATTATTTGCTTAGCCCCTGTAATATTATCGCTGTCCTCAATTCTTCCGCCAACAAAAGATAGTCAGCATTCAATCGCGAGGCCCCATCTCTAGATGTCCATTTGGAGTGCTAAGCAATAACTACAACTACCCCTGTAGTCTCTGCCACAGACCCGGGCAAAAGGAGAAGAAAACCCAAAGTGCAGATGGCTGCTTCCCTCTCTTGCTGCTGGCCCGGGTGGCCTCAGAGCAGTTCTGTTCTGAAGTTTCTAAGTTGAAGGATCCTTTGCTAAAACACTTACCTTTACCAACTTCTTAAACATCTCATGCTACAAATCTGAGAAACGATTCAACTGAAAGCCTTTTAAATTACAATATAATAGAGTGACTTGAAATTTTTTTTTTTTTTTTTTTTTTTAAAAGCCATTTGTATTTCACATTCTTTGTCCATTGGGTTCTTTTTTTTTTTTTTTTTTTTTTTGGGTACGTGTTAGGGTTAGGGTAGGGGTTAGGGTTAGGGTATGCATTAGGGTTAGGGTACTTATAGCTACTTCATTTTTATTTATTTTTTATTTTTGGCTGTGTTAGGTCTTCAGTTCGCGCGAGGGCTCCCCCCAGCCGCGGCAAGTGGGGGCCACCCCCCATCGCGGTACGGGGACCGCTCCTCATCGCGGTGCGCGGGCCTCTCACCATCGCGGCCCCTCCCGTTGCGGGGCACAGGCTCCAGACGCTCAGGCTCAGCAGCTGTGGCACACGGGCCCAGCCGCTCCGTGGCATGTGGGATCTTCCCAGACCAGGGCCCGAACCCGTGTCCCCTGCACTAGCAGGCAGACTCCCAACCACTGCGCCACCAGGGAAGCCCGAGTGACTTGAAATTTATTTACATTATTTTGTCAATATTGTTAAAAAATAAACTTGAAGTTTGTGATGTGCTCAAACTCAGTTTCAAATCTGCTGATCACTTCCTACTAGGGGTTACCTGGGTCAACAACATTCTTGCTACCACACACTTTTGTTTTCACTTAAGAGCAGGGAATTGACAAGGAATATTTCAAGCACTTTTTTTCTCAAAGTGTGTTCTGTAGGAGAATAGTTCCTCAAGATGTACTGAAAAAATTTTAAAGAGCAAATAGATTCAGATGCAGGTAAGCAAAGTTAAATTGTTTCCCAGGGTGTGGGGATGTGGAGTGTGGGACGATAAGCCTTTAATATGCTGATCTGCACTGTGGCCCCACAAATGGGGGAGTATGGAATGAGCAAGAACTTCCCAAACTTTTCTGACCTCAGAACCCTTTCTTGGAGGACCATTTTTAGCCCTGGCACTATGGGAATACAACCTTGGGAAAACCCTGCTTACAGTATTCTTACATAAGTAACATTTGTATCCTTTAATGGGTTGGCATATGGAGCACCACCTACAGAGAAGAGAGCCTGTCGAGCAGCAGATCATGAGCAAGTGTTCCTTCCCCCCAGGAGGCTCCCCGCCCTGCTCGCTTGTCACTACCTCAACAGAAACATCTGCTTCCACTTGGTTCTGGTTTACTTCCTCAGATTAAACCACAGACCTTTAAAAATTATCACCAAAACCAGAATGACATTCAATTTTAAAATCAAGTGTCTTATTAAAATATTATTTCCATAACTTCATAACTGAAGGCTGCTTCAACCACCAATGTCTATTCCAAAATGTTTTCCTGATGTAAGAGTGTGGTTAGTTTAAAATGTATTTAATATGCTAGACCTTATGTTTTTAAAACTGTCTTCCAACACTTGATGTTTTTAAAATTGCCATGAAAATACAAATCACATGCAAAATAGATTTGTAAAAAAACTTCACGGTCTAGGAAGCAAGGAACAAAACTCTCTTAAATATGCTGAGTTTTTAAAGTGTACAGACAGACCTCAGAGATATTGTAGGTTCAGTTCCAGACCACCACAATAAAATGAATATAATGAGTATCAAAATAAAGCGACTTGCACAAATTTTTTGGTTTCCCAGTTCATATAAAAGTTATGTTTACACTATACTGTAGTCTATTAAGTGTACAATAGTATTATGTATTAAAAAACAGTGTGCATACCTTTATTAAAAATGCTTTATTGTTAACAGTGCTAACCATTATCTGAGCATTTAGTGAGCTGTAATCGTTTTGCTGGTGGAGCGTCTTGCCTTGATGTTGATGGCTGCTGACAGGTCAGGTGGGGTGACTGTGGCAATTCCATAAAATAAGACAACAGTGAAGTTTTCTATATCAATTGGCTTCTCTTTCATGAACAATTTCTCTGTAGCATGCAATGCCATTTGACAGCATTTTACTCAAAGACTTCTTTCAAAATTGGGGTAAATCCTCTCAAATCCTGTTGCTGCTTTATCAACTAAGTTTATGTAATATTCTAAATAAATTGCTACCATTTAAACAATCTTCATAGGTTCTTCACCAACGAGTAGATTCCACCTCAAGAAACCATGTTCTTTGCTCATTCGTAAGAAGCAACTCCTCATCCATTAAAGTTTTACAATGAGATTGTAGCAGTTTAGTCACATCTTCAGGCTGTACTTCTAATTTCTAGTTCTCTTGCTATTTCCACCACATCTGCAGTTACTTCCTTCACTGAAGTCTTGAACCCCTCAAAGTCATCCATGAGGGTTGGAATCAACTTCCTCCAAATCCTGTTAATGTCAATATTTTGATCTCTTGCCATGAATCACAAATTGTCTTAATGGCATCTAGAATGGTGAATACTTTCTAGAAGGTTTTCAATTGACTTTTCCCAGATCCATCAGAGGAATCATATCTATGGCAACTATAGCCTTACAAAATGTATTTCTTAAATAATAAGACTTGAAAGTCAAAATTACTCATTGATCCATAGGCTGAAGAATGGATATAGTGTTAGCAGGCATGAAAACAACATTGATTTCATCGTTCATCTCTATCACAGCTCTTGGGTGACCAGTTGCATTTAAATGAGCAGTAAAATTTTGAAAGGAATCTTTTTTTCTGAGCAGTAGGACAGTGGGCTTCAAATATTCAGTAAACCATGCTATAAAGAGGTGTGCTATCATCTAGGCTTTGTTGTTCCATTTATAGAGTACAGGCAGAGTAGATTTAGCATAGTTCTTAAGGGCCTTAGGATTTTGAGAATAATAAATGAGCACTGGCTTCAACTAAAAGTCACCAGCTGAATTACCTCCCTGATAAGAGAGTCAGCTTGTCTTTTGAAGCTTTGAAGCCAGGAATTGACTTCTCCTAACTATGAAAGTCCTGGATGGTTTCTTCTTCTAATACAAGGCTGTTTTATTTACCTTGCAAATCTGTTGTTTGGTGTAACCACCTTCATTAATTATCTTAACTACACCTTGTGGATAACTTGCTGCAGCTTCTACACCAGCACTTGCTGTTTGATTTTGTACTTTTATGTTATGGAGATGGCTTCTTTCCTTAAGTCTCATAAATCAACCTCTGTTAGTTCCAAACATTTTTTCTGCAGCTTCATTACCTCTCTCAGCCTTCACAGCATTGTAGAGAGTTAGGGCCTTGCTCTGGATTAGGGTTTGGCTTAAAGGAATGTTGTGGCTCATTTGATCTTTTACCAATACCACTAAAACCTCCATATTATCAATAAGTCTGCTTCACTTTCTTATCATTCACATGTTCACTGGAGTAACACTTTTTATTTCCCTCTAGAAATTTTCCTTTGCATTTACAATGTGGCTAACTGTTTGACACAAGAGGCCTAGTTTTTGACCTATCTTGGGTTTCAACCTGCCTTACTCACTAAGCTTAATCATTTCTAGCTTTTGATATAAGGTGAGAGATGTATGATTCTTCCTTTCAGTTGAACACTTAGAGGCCTTCTAGGGTCATTAATTGGCTTATTTTCAATACTGTTGTTTTTCAAAGAATAGGGAGGCCCAAAGAGAGGAAGAGAGGTGGGAGAACAGCTCGTCAGTGGAGCAGTCAGAACACACACAACATTCATTAAGTTCTCAGTCTTTTTTTTTTTTTTTTTTTTTTTTTTTTTTAAATTTTATAGCTACTTTTTATTTATTTATATATTTATTTTTGGCTGTGTTGGGTCTTCGGTTCGTGCGAGGGCTTTCTCTGGTTACGGCAAGTGGGGGCCACTCTTCATCGCGGTGCGGGGACCGCTCTTCATCGCGATGCGCGGGCCTTTCACTGTCGCGGCCCCTCCCGCTGCGGGGCACAGGCTCCAGACGCGCAGGCTCAGTAGTTGTGGCTAACGGGCCCAGCCGCTCCGCGGCATGTGGGATCCTCCCAGACCAGGGCTCGAACCCGTGTCCCCTGCATTAGCAGGCAGATTCCCAACCACTGCGCCACCAGGGAAGCCCAAGTTCTCAGTCTTAATTGAACATGGTTCGTGGAACCCCAAAACAATTACAATAGAAACATCAAATATCACTGACCACAGATCACCATAGCAAATATAAATAATAATGAAAAAGTTTGAAATACTGTGAGAATTACCAAAATGTGACACAGAGAGACATGAAATAAGCAAATGCTGTTGGAAAATGCCACTGATAGACTTGCTCGATATGGGGTTGCCACAAACCTTCAGTTTGTAAAAAATGCAATATCTGCAAATCCCAATAAAGCAAAGTGCAATGAACAAAGTTATGCCTGTAATAAAAAACTTCCCAGCAACGCAGAGCTCAGTGATGCTTCAGGCTCCACTGGAGAAATCGACTAAACATTTAAAGAAGAATTAATACCAATTTTTCTCAAACTCTTGCAAAAAAATTGAAAAGGAGGAAACATTTGCAAATGCATTTTAAGACCCAGCACTATCCTGAAAACAAAACTAGAAACTAAACAAAGATACTATTAGAAAATTACAGACCAATATCCTTGATGAATATTGATGTAAAAATTTTCAACAAAATGCTAGCAAACTGCTTTAAAACAGTACATTAAAACCATTATACACTATGGCTAAATGGGATTTATTCCTGTGATGCAAGATTGACTAAGCATACAAAAAAAATCAATGTAATATACCATGTTAACAGAAGGGAAACACACACACACACACACACAATTATCTCAAATGATGCAGAAAGAGCATGTGACAAAATCCAACATACTTTCATAATAAAAACACTAAAGAAACTAGAAATAGAAGAATACTTCTTTAAAAAAATAAAGGCAATATATGAATAGCCCACAGCTAACATACTCAATGGTGGAAAATTGGAAGCTTTTCCACTAAGATCAGGAACAAGACAAGATTTCCTGCTTTTCCCCTTTCTATTCAACATAATACTGGAAGTACTAACCAAAGCAATTAGGCAAAAATAAGGAATAAAATACATCCATCAGAAAGGGAGTAGTAAAATTATGTCTGTTCATAGATGACATGATCTTATCTATAGAAAATATCAAACGTTATACACACACACCAAAAAAAACACAACAAAACTGTTAGAACTAATAAACAAATTCAGCCAATTTGTAAGATATAAAATCAACACACAAAAATCAGTTGTGTTTCTACACACTAATAATGAACAATCTTAAAAGGAAATTAAGAAAACATTACCACTGACAATAGCATCAAAAATAATAAAATATTTAAGAATAAACTTAACCAAGGAGGGAGAAGACTTGTACACTGAAAACTATAAAATGTTCCTGAAAGAAATTAAAGAAGACACAAATAAATGGAAAAAATCCCATGTTCATGGATTGGAAGACTTAATGTTGTTAAAATGCCCAGACTACCCAAAGCAATCTACAAATTCAATGTAATTCTTATCAAAATCCCAATGGCAGTTTTTGCAGAAGGAGAAACAAATCTTAAAGTCCATCTGAAATTTCAAAGGACCCCAAATAGGCAAAACAGTCGTGAGAAAGAAAAACAAAGCTTACAGGTCCTGACTTCAAATCATACTTCCTGATTTCAAAACATATTACAAAGCTGGAGTAATCAAAACACAGTATGTCACTGGTATAAAAGCAGACATAAAGACCAATGGAAGAGAAATAAACTCTCATGAATATGATCAAATGATCTTTGATAAGGGTGCTAAGGCTACATAATGGGGAAAGGATTGTCTCTTCAACAAATGATGTTAGGAAAGCTGGATATCCCCATGGAAAAAAATGAAATTGGACCTTTGTCTTACACCATACACAAAAATCAATTCAAAATGGATTAGAGAATTAAATGTAAAACCTTAAACAATAAAACTATTAGAAGAAAGCATAGGTTAAATCTTCTAGACATTGGGTTTTGCAATGTTTTCTTTGATATGACATCAAAAGTGCAGGCAACAAAAGTGAAAATAGACATGGAAGATTACATCAAATTAAAGAGCTTCTACACAGCAAAGGAAATTATCAACAGAGTGAAAAGGCACCTACAGAATGGGAGAAAATACTTGCAAACTGTACATCTGCTAAGGAGTCAATATCCAAAATATAAACTCATGGCATCTCCCCACAACTAGGGTGCCTGCTGGATGCTGCTGGGGGACCTCAACGCCCAAGGAGATGGGAGGAAACCCCGAGCGACTCAGTAGGATGAGGTGGGAGTGAGGGGGGAAGAGAAGTGGAGGCTGGATAGCACTGGCGCACCTGAGGGGTGGCTGGGACAGGGGAGAGGTTCCCACACCTTGAGGGACCCTCAGGGGCTCAGAGAATGAGGGGGGAGCATACCTAGCATCTCCCTGCCCAATTGGGCCCCGGGAAGCCTGCAGGGCTCCCGGGCAAGGTCCTCTGCCCTCTGAGGCCCCTTCCAGGCCGCTTTGGTTCTAGGGGGGGTAAGAGGGAGGAAGGGGAGAAAGAAGAGGCAGGTGGGAGGGGCCCTCTGAGACCGGAGGATCAGGGGAGGGTGACGGGTGTTTCCCCCACCCACTCAGGCCCCAGGAGGCCTGTTGGGCTCCCAGGCCTGGTCCTCCATTCTCTGGGGCCCCCTCCGGCCTCGTGGGTCCTAGAGATTGGCAGGGAAGGAGGAGGGGGGAAGATGAGGAGGATGGTAGGGAAGGACCCTCCAAGACCAGAGGATCAGGGGAGCGTGGTGGGCATTCCCCCCACCCACTCGGTCCTGGGAAGCCTGCTGGGATCTCAGGCTGGGTCCCCCGCCCTCCAAGGCCCCCTCCAGGCCACGTGGGTCCTAGAGGCATAGGCAGGAGGCAGGGGAAGAAGAGGAGAGGCAGGCAGGAGGGGCCCTCTGGGATCAGGGGAGGCAGAGCAGGCATTTCCCCCCACCCACTTGGGCCCCAGGAAGCCTGCTGGGCTCCCAGGCCTGGTCCTCTGCCCTCTAAGGCCCCCTCCAGCTGTGGGGGTCCTAGGGGCATAGAAGGGGGGAGGGGGTAAGAGGAGAAGGGGTGGACAGGGGGGACCAGCCGGGGCTGGGGGATGAGGGGAGGTGCTGCGGGCCTTTCCCCCACCCACTCAGCCCCGGGAAGCCTGTTGGGCTTCCGGGTCTGGTCCCCTGCCTTTCAGGGTCCCCTTCGGCCACGTGGGTCCCAGGGGAATGGGGAGGGGGGAGAAGAAGAAGAGGGGCCCTCTAGTATCAGAGGATCAGGGGGAATGTACCTAGTGTTTCCCTCACCCACTCGGGCCCAGTGAGCCTCCTGGGGTCCTGGACCTGGTCCTCTGCCCTCCAAGGCCAGAGGCACACCTGGGCCCCTCCTGCTGTGTTGAGCCTAAGCCCCACCCCCACCCCCCAGGGCCTTTTCCTGCCCTGTGGGTCCTAAGCATAAGCCCCACCCACCACCCACCACTGCCTAAGCCTCATCTCCCACAGCCAAGACCTTTTCTGGCTTTTTTTTTTTTCCTTTTCTCCTCTTTTTTTTACTATTGTGGTTCTGTTTTACCTTCTGGTTGTTGTTTCATATATATTTTTATTTTTTTATTCTTTCTAACATATCTATTAGTTTTCTAATCTAATTTTATTTTTTACTCTTTGTTATTTTCCTGCTCCTTTTTTTCTTTTTTCTTTTCTTTTTTTTTTTTTTGCCATCCCAGGCAGCTTGTGGGATCTTGATTCATGAGCCAGGGGTCAGGCCAGAGTTCCTACGGTGGGAGCTCTGAGTATGAACCACTGGACTAACAGATAACCTGAGACCCCAGCAAATATTCATCAGAGTGAAGTCTCCTGGAGGTCCTCATCTCAACACCAACACCCAGCTCTACCAAATAGCCTACAAACTCCAGTACGTGAAGCACCCAGCCAAACAACCAGTAAAACAAGAACACAATACCATCCATCAAAAAAAAAAAAAAAATATATATATATATGAATATATATATATGAGACGACAAAAAAATACGTCACAGATGAAGGAGCAAGGTAAAACCTACAAAACCAAATAAATGAAGAGGAAATAGGCAACCTACCTGAAAAAGAATTCAGAGAAATGATAGTAAAGATGATCTAGAATCTAGAAATACAATGGAGACACGGATTGAGAAAATACAAAAAATGTTTAACAAAGATCTAGAAGAACTAAAGTACAAACACACAGAGATGAGCAACACAATAACTGAAATGGAATATACACTAGAAGGAATCAATAACAGAATAACATTTGCAGAAGAACGAATAAGTGAGCTGGAAGACAGAATGGTGGAAATAACTGCCGACGAGCAGCATAAAGAGAAAAGAATTGAAGGCAATCCCACAGACCTCTGGGACAACACTAAATGCACCAACATTCGAATTATAGGGATCCCAGAAGAAGAGAAAAAGAAAGGCTCTGAGAAAATATTTGAAGAGATTAGAATTGAAAACTTCCCTAACATGGGAAGGGGAAGAGTCAATCGACTCCAGGAAGTGCAGAGCATCCCATACAGGTTAAATCCAAAAACAAATATGCCAAGACACATATTAATCAAACTAACAAATTAAATACAAAAAAAAATGTTAAAAGCAGCAAGGGAAAAGCAACAAATAACATACAAAGGAATCCCCATAAGGTTATCAGCTGATTTTTCAGCAGAAACTCTGCAGGCCAGAAGGGAGTGGCAGGATATACTTAAGGTGATGAAAGAGAAAAACCTACAACCAAAATTACTCGACCCAGCAAGGATCTCATTCAGATTTGAGGGAGAAATCAAAAGCTTTTCAGACAAGCAAAAGCTAAGAGCATTCAGCACCATCAAACCAGCTTTACAACAAATGATAAAGGAACTTTTCTAGACGGAAAACACAAGAGAAGAAAAAGACCCACAAAAACAAACCCAAAACAATTAAGAAAATGGTAACAGGAACATACATATCGATAATAACGTTGAGTGTAACTGGATTAAATGTTCCAACCAAAAGACACAGACTGGATGAATGGATACAAAAACAAGACCCATATATATGCTGTCTAAAAGAGACCCACTTCAGGCCTGGAAACACATACAGACTGAAAGTGAAGGGATGGAAAAAGATATTCCACAAAAATGGAAATCAAAAGAAAGCTGCAGTAGCAATACTTGTATCAGATAAAATAGACTTTAAAATAAAGACTGTCACAAGAGATAAGGAAGGACACTACATAATGATCAATGGATCAATCCAAGGAGAAGATAACAATTGTAAATATTTATGCACCCAATATAGGAGCACCTCAATACATAAGGCAAATGCTAAAAGCTATAAAAGGGGAAATTGACAGTAACACAGTAATAGTAGGGGACTTTAACACCCCACTTACACCAAACCGTAGATCATCCAAACAGAAAATAAATAAGGAAACAGAAGCTTTAAATGGCACGATAGACCAAATAGATTTAATAGATATTTATAGGACATTCGACCCAAAAGTGGCAGAATACATTTTCTTCTCCAGTGCACACAGAACATTCTCCAGGACAGATCACATCTTGGGTCACAAATCAAGCCTCAGTAAATTTAAGAAAATTGAAATCATATTAAGTATCTCTTCTGACCACAGTGCTATGAGATTGGAAATCAATTACAGGAAAAAAACCTGTAAAACACACAAATACATGGAGGCTAAACAGTTCACAACTAAATAACCAAGAGATCACTGAAGAAATCAAAGAAGAAATTAAAAAATACATAGAAACAAATGACAATGAAAACACGATGACCCAAAACCTATGGGATGCAGCAAAAGGAGGTCTAAGAGGGAAGTTTATAGCAATTCAATCTCACCTCAAGAAACAAGAAAAATCTCAAATAAACAATTTAACCCTACACCTAAAGCAAATAGAGAAAGAAGAACAAAGATAACCCAAAGTCAATAAAAGGAAAGGAGTCATAAAGATCAGAGCAGAAATAAATGAAATAGAAATGAAGAAATCAGTAGCAAAGATCAATAAAACTAAAAGTTGGTTCTTTGAGAAGATAAACAAAATTGATAAAGCTTTAGCCAGACTTATCAAGAAAAGAAGAGAGCGGACAAAAATCAGTAAAATTAGAAATGAAAAAGGAGAAACAACAAATGACACTGCAGAAATACAAAGAATTATAAGGGACTTCTACAAACAAGTATATGCCAATAAAATGGACAACCATGAAGAACAAATTCTTGGAAAGGTACAATTTTTCAAGACTGAACCAGGAACAATTAGAAAATATAAACAGACCTATCACAAGTAATGAAATTGAAACCGTAATGAAAAATCTTCCAACAAACAAAAGTCCAGGACCAGATGGCTTCACAGGTGAATTCTACCAAACGTTTAGAGAAGAGGTAACACCTATCCTTCTCAAAATCTTCCAAAAAATGGCAGAGGGAGGAACACTCCCAAATTCATTCTGCGAAGCCACCATCACCCTGATACCAAAACCAGACAAAGATATCACAAAAAAAAGAAAATTACAGACCAATATCACTAATGACCATAGATGCCAAAATCCTCAACAAAATACTAGCAAACAGAATCCAACAACACATTAAAAGGATCGTACACCATGATCAAGTGGGATTTATCCCAGGAATGCAAGGATTCCTCAATATACGCAAATCAATCAAGGTGATACACCATATTAACAAATAAAGGAATAAAAAACACATGATCATCTCAATAGATGCAGAAAAAGCTTTTGACAAAATTCAACAGCCATTTATGATAAAAACTCTCCAGAAAATAGGCATAGAGGGAACCTACCTCAACATAAAAAAGGCCATATATGACAAACTCACAACAAACAACATACTCAATGGTGAAAAACTGAAAGCATTTCCACTAAGATCAGGAACAAGATTAGTATGTCCATTCTCATCACTCTTACTCAACATAGTTTTGGAAGTCCTAGCCATGGCAATCAGAGAAGAAAAAGAAATAAAATGAATACAAATTGGAAAAGAAGAAGTAAAACTGTCATTGTTTGCAGATGACATGATACTAAACATAGAAAACCTAAAGAAGTCACCAGAAAACTACTAGAACTAATCAATGAATTTGGTAAGTTTTCAGGATACAAAATTAATGCACAGAAATCTCTGGTATTCCTATACACACAACAAAAAATCAGAAGGAAAAATCAAGGTAACAATGCCATTTACCATCACAACACAAAGAATAAAATACCTAGGAATAAACCTACCTAAGGAGGCAAAAGACGTGTACTTAGAAAACCTTAAAACACTGATGAAAGAAATCAAAGATAACATAAACAGATGGATAAATATACCATGTTCTTGGATTGGAAGAATAACTATTGTTTAAATGACTGTACTACTCAAAGCAATCTACAGATTCACTGCAATCCCTATCAAATTGCCAATGGCATTCTTCACAGAATTAAAACAAAAAAATTTACAAATTGTATGGAAACACAAAAGACCCCAAATAGCCAAAGCAATCTTGAGAAAGAAAAACGGAGCTGGAGGAATCAGGCTCCCCAACTTCAAACTATACTACAAATCTACAGTAATCAAGACAGTATGGCATTGGCACAAAAGCAGAAATATAAATCAATGGTACAGGATAGAAACCCCAGAGATAAACCCACGCACATATGGTCACCTAATCTATGACAAAGGAGGCAAGAACATACAATGAAGAAAAGATATCCTCTTCAGTAAGTGGTGATGGGAAAACTGGACAGCTACATGTAAAAGAATGAAATTAGAACACTCCCTAACACCATACACAAAAATAAACTCAAAATGGATTAAAGACCTAAATATAATACAGGACACTGTAAAACTCTTAGAGGAAAACATAGAAAAAACACTCCCGAACATAAACCACAGCAAGATCTTTTTTGACCCACCTCCTAGAGTAATGAAAATGAAAACAAAAATAAACAAATGGGACCTAATTAAAAGCTTTTGCACAGCAAAAGAAACCATAAACAAGACGAAAAGACAACCCTCAGAATGAGAGAAAATATTTGCAAGTGAAGCAACGGACAAAGGATTAATCTCCAAAATATACAAACAGCTCATGCTGCTCAATATCAAAAAAACAAATAACCCAGTTAAAAAATGGGCGGCAGACCTAAATAGACATTTCACCAAAGAAGACATACAGATGGCCAAGAGGCACATGAAAAGATGCTCAACATCCCTAATTATTAGAGAAATGCAAATCAAAACTACAATGAGGTATCACCTCAAACCAGTCAGAATGGCCATCATCAAAAAATCTACAAATAATAAATGCTGGAGAGGGTGTGGAGAAAAGGGAACCCTCTTGCACTGTTGGTGGGAATGTAAATTGATACAGCCACTATGGAGAACAGTATGGAGGTTCCTTAAAAAACTAAAAATAGAACTACCATATGCCCAGCAAGCCCACTATTGGGCACATACGCTGAGAAAACCATAATACAAAAGGACACATGTACCCCAATATTCACTGCAGCACTATTTACAATAGCCAGGACATGGAAACAACCTAAATGTCCATCGACAGATGAATGGATAAAAAAAGATGTGGTTCATATATACAATGCAATATTACTCAGCCACAAAAAGGAATGAAATTGGGTCATTTGTAGAGATGTGGATGGACCTAGAGTCTGTCATACAGAATGACGTAAGCCAGAAAGAGAAAAACAAATATCGTATATTCTGCATATATGTGGAATCTAGAAAAATGGTACAGATGAACCTATTTTTAGGTCAGGAGTAGAGATGTAGACATAGAGAACAGACATGTGGACATGGGGCGAAAGGGGAGGGTGGGACAAACTAGGAGATTAGGTTTGAGGTAAATACACTACCATGTGTAAAATAGATAGCTAGTGGGAACCTGCTGTATAGCACAGGGAGCTCAGCTCCGTGCTCTGTGATGACCTAGATCAGGGTGGGGAAAGTGGGGAAGGAGGTCCAAGAGGGATGTGATACAGGTATACCTAGAGCTGATTCACCTCATTGTACAGCAGAAACTAACACAACGTTGTAAAGCAATTTTACTGCAACAAAAAAAAATTGGCAAAGACAAAAAAAAAATCATACGTTAAATATATATATATAAACATGCAATTCAACAGAAAAGTAAAAGCCTGATTTAAAAATTGTCAAAGAACCTAAATAGATTATTAAATAGATGACTATGAAAAGAAACATAAAATACTCAAGCCATCAAGCATATGAAACAATGCTCAACGTCACTAATCATCAGTGCAATGCAGATTAAAACTACAATGAGATATCATCTCACATCCTTAAAATGGCCACTATCAAAAAAACAAAAATAACAAGTGCTGGTGAGAACGTGGAGCAATAGGAACCCTGATGCATTACTGGTGGGAATGTAAAATGATCTGAAACTATCACACACATAAAAGGAAGAATTAATATAATTTGGCATGTCAGCTTAAATGAAATGTAACTTCAAAAAGGAACCACTCCCTCTCATGCCCAATTTTAGTTATAATATATAACAATTGTTATTAGATGAATCGTAAGCATTCAATAACTGCTTAAATTTGCAGTTGCTATTTTCAAAAACACCTTCCATCTCCCCATAATTATTGCAGCGTTTAAAAACATAAACCAAGATTTTGACTACCCACATCTATATAAGCACATTGAATACTTGTGTATTTGGAATATGTAATGCAAACATACTTGGCTTAGTTGAAAATAATTACATTTTAACGAATTTTTTAAGATGCACAGAACTAGGGTACAGAATTTTGATGTTTTTAAAAATTTATATGTGGTTGTAGGTAATTTCAAATGAAGTTTAAAAAGTTTTTAGCTGGTTGAGAATAAGTTTTATCCTAATTTTTTATGACACTTAACAATTGGAACTAATCTTTTCGCTGTAGGATTTAATTTCCTCCTGAACAAGTTCTTGATTAGAGCAATCCAAGAATTGATGAATAAATTTAATATTAATATACGCTTAAAAACATATCTCTTCTTGAATAGGTTGCAAATAAGGTATTCTTAAAATTGAGCAGGAATTTTATTTTTTAAGAAAAGTCCAAGATTATGACAATATGGAGAGGGAAAATTTTCTAATTTACTGATGAAATCAAATATTTGGTTTAAAATTTGGGACTGAATGTAGTACTTGAATACTTATACTTTAGCAGGTTAAGAAAAATAAATCTGAAAAACCTAGATATTTCAGTGATGAGTATTTCTGTGTACAACAGTATGATTATTAAGGCTTACGATGTCAAATCTGCTACTATTTCTTTCTATATTACTTAAATAGGAGCAGCTTGCTGAAGTGTTATGAAAGTGCATAAGACTTATGTGAGCCAACCAACTGCTAAATAATTTAAAGTAACATTCACAGCCTTCTAAAAATATAGGTATCCAGCCACCCAGGAGATTAGCCTATAGCTGAGAACCTCTGTGACATGCCATGATTATGACCGCTCTGCTGCAAAGGGGTTGATGTGGAAATGCAACTGAGCATGATCTTTCCTTTGCCAAAGAAAAGGAATTCTCGTGTCTTGTTCTTTTCAGATTTCTGGTCGGAAAATCTGGAATTGATTTTATTTGGTACCAGCAGATGATTCTTATTGTACCACAGAGAGTGGGCAGCCTAAAAAAACTGAAAGTTTGCTTCTAAAATACTTGCTATTATTGTTTCTTATAAGGTGCTGTAGTTCAAAGAATATATTTCTTTGCAATAATATCAGTCCAAAACCAACCAACCGACCGACCACACACACACACACACACAAATTAAGTTCTATAATTTAAAAAAATTGAAGCTGTGATACAATCTGTCCCTAGATTAACATAAACTCATGGAATTTAGAAAGAATTCACCATTTCCGCCTTTTTTGTGGGGTTTTCACTCACCCTTTTATACAGGGTAATTTTTTATTGCAGGTCTCTCCTAGTATTGCCTAGTGAAAAACCTATCCCCAACCTAACAGATTACAAACATACACACAGCTGTTTCAACGCTTCTTCACAGTGAAAAGCTCTCTGACAAGATACCAGAAGATCAAGAGAGACTACCATGTTTTAACTGCTGGGCCTTAAGGACAACTCTGGTTGCATTTAAATCTCAGTGTCAAGTGCAACAAGCGTTCCCTGCTTATATTTGTGCCTTTATTCAATTAGTAAAGAGATCATAACAAGTAACTTGTTCTTCTAATTTTCCTTTCACTATCCCTCATCCAAATGAAACTATGGTAATGCCAAAATGAGTTATTTCCATAATTAGCTATAGGGATTTACATAAGTTGCTTAACCTATAAATGACTTCATTTCTCAATGGTAATTGGAGGATTGTGTGTCCACCCAGTAAGGTTGTTGTGATGATGGCATAAACAAGACTGGATGCATAGAATGTGAACACTTAAGCAAAAGCACTTCACAACTGCAATCACCTAAAGGAAATATATGATGGTAGAGAGATAGGTACATAGAAGATAGATGTAATTATCAGAATAGAAAAAAATACCTTCCATATCTTTAAAATTATCATTTTTATGATAGCTAAAGATATGTTTTCTGAGACTGTTTTGGAAATTCTGAAGTTTAACTAAGCATGACCTTTCTGTTTTAAACCTTAGAAAAAAATAACTGGATATGAGAAGCAGAAATGAACACACAAGGAACATCCTACACAAAAATGATATTATCATATCAACATATGTGACTGCAATACAAATGTTTTCTATCACAGGAAAATGTGTTTGATCAGTCATATCAATATAGCCTCACACCTCTAGCAACACTTATTATTAAACAGTCAAACCTAATTTAATTTATCTATTGACACCAATCTCTAAACATGAAGCTAGGGCCAAGGTCAATTCTTTGTAAAATGAGAAAGAGCCCACTGTAAGTTCAGACTTCAAACACATCTTTGTGTAATTCTGTATAAATCATGATTCCATGAATAAATAAGACTTTGGGTTAAAGTTACACAAAAGTTAGAGGAAAAATTTTTTTTTGAGTTTGTTTATAGACTTTTAGTTTCAAGAATTCAGACAAGTTTTATATATAAAATAAACATGTAATTTATAACAATTACATGTAGTAAAATATTTTAAGCATAGACCAAGAGAGGCGATAACATGAAGTTAAAGAAATTGGAATTTATTTAGTAACTACGAGCATTCAGAGATATTTTCATTGGGTGGGGAAACTTCCATCTGAGTCTTTTTCCATTTTTATAAGAAATGGCACATGTTTACAACCAAGTAGCTTCTTCAGTCTGCTTTCTGCCCGTGGATAACTGGATTGCCAAGGATCTCTTTATATTTGAACTGTCCTTGCATGTTTTAGTAAATGCTGATAAAATTCCTTTAAACAGTTTGTGGGCTTTCTGTTTTTCAAATTATACAGTTCTTTTATTTCATTTTTTTCTGTTTTATTTACCTTATTTATAGTTCATTTCTATTTATTTTATTTTAGGCAAAAAGAGAAGTCAGTTGGAAATTTCAGAATTTCTTAGAAAATCACTTATCCAGATCTGAGATCATTAGGTACCCTTCTAATTTTCCTGTTAGTGGAGGCAAAAATGTTACTAACCATTCTGCAAGGATACTGAAACCAAGGCTAGTTATCAGTTAGATCCATTAAACTATAACTTGCTTAATAAATGATGAACTGTAGTCTGCATTCATGGATCAAGCTCACTGTTATTGTTGTTACAGAAACTTTGCATGTCCTCCAAGCATCACTAGCTTAAACAATAAGATGTTTGCCCAAGTTGTTTTTCAGGAACTTGGGGTCAGCTGTGTCCAGTTTGAGCTCAAGCTTGTTAAGACTGGTCAAGACCACCAACCCTCTAACTGGGCGTGCTGGAGGGTCTACCCAGTGATCTTTTAACTTCAGAGGGCCAAAAACTCTACCCTCAGAACATGCTTACACAGCCATTTTCTGAACATGCTTCCCATGGAGAAGCATGTAGCTTCCTTGTGCCTGCACAGAACAACAGTTACCTCACCTTTTTCTTGTCTCCAATCACCTTTCCCCATGCTCCCCACGCCTCAGACAACCCTACTTATCCCATAAATATCCCCAGCCCCTTGCCTTTGCAGGGGCAGATTTGAGGTTTGTTCTCCTCTCTCCTTGCTTGGCTGCCTTGTGAATAAAACTTTTCTCTGCTGAGAACCTAAAGGTCTCAGTGTTTGACTTGCTGTGCATTGGGCAAATGAAACTGGTTTGGTAACAGTACAACATGTGCAGTTTCTTCCAATCTCCAGTAACATAATCCTCACTATTATTCACTTAAGAGTTTCATCAAGGCTCTTCCATTCCTTCTGCCTTAACTTGATGCCAAAGCCAAAGACACTTTTTTTTTATAGCACCACCCCTTTTCCAACACTAAATTTTATTCTCGTTATCTATTGCTATATAACAAACTACTCCAAAACTAAATGGTTTAAGAGGACAATGATTTGTTTTGAGTTACATGTTTTTAAATCTCATATTTCTAGTTAAGAATTTGAGCAGGCAATTATTCTTTTCCCACTAGAGTCACTCAGTTTTAATCGGATTGGTAAAAACAGAATGCTAATACAATTAAATTAATCTAGCATGTATGAACTAATATAAATAATATTAAATAAGTAATTAAGCATGTCCAAGGAATGTTTTTATTAATCATTGCTAAACAATGACTACCTGCTCATAATATTTTACCCTTTAGTCTTAGTTTAGTAATATAAATGGTTGGTTAAGAACATGGACTTTGGATTCACATAAACCTAGATTTGATTCCTAGCTCTGCAATGAACTGGCTGTGTAATTTTTGATGATGTATTAAAATTTTCAGGCCTGACTTTCCTCTCTAGAAAATGGAAATGATAACACAATATCCAGGGTCATTTCGAAAGTTAAATGAGATTTTTTATGCAAAGCACTTGATACAGTATCTAGCACTAGTGTCTACTCAATGTCTAAATAAACATCTGTTTTTAGAGATAAATCCTTATTCTTTCAGGACAGGTTATATCCAGAAATTACCAAGTGGCTTTAGGCCTTTTGTGGTTGCTGTTATCCAAAGTGCAAGACTGGTTAGGTAAGGTGAATGAAGAAGACTTTCATTATGACCTCTGCTCATGGGCCATTTTAGTACTTTGCAGGCTTGAAGCCGCAGATCCACTGGATCACTGCCTGGGTTGTTACTTTCATTCCTCCCTTTTGTCTACTCATATAAGGAAAAAAATTAGTTCTTCTGATTCGTAAGATTCCAATTCAGCTGAAAATTTAGAAAAAAATATATTTTCTACTTTGGGGAAAAAAACTTATTTAAAAGTTCCTTCTCATGATATAAAGAGGGTTCATGAATACCCAGGGAAATATAGGACAAATCTCTTCCAAATTTAACTTTAATCATGTGATTAAATTGGGTAAGTAGCAGAGTAAAGAATAATCAGTTCTACACAATTCAGTCTACACAATTATCTTCCTTTTCCTTCTTAAAAAAAACCAAGAAAAGCATAAACAAACTGTACAAAAATTAGTCAAATAAATGGCTACTTTATTCACTTCACAAATACGTTAATTTGAAATATGTCTGCTTCAATTGCTATGGTAGTTTATAAAATCCAGAGCAGTAGTATCTCCTCAACACCAGAGTGAGGGCAACAGTACTTCAAAAAATAATACTTTCCTAATATTCAAAAATGTTTTATTTTCCTTGTGAATAGATAAAAACTGAGTAGGCTCTGATGTGCCTCACTATCCACACTGACCTTGTACCAAAGTGTTGATAAGACTATGCAATGTGCCAAGAAGGAGGAACGTGGACTGCCCCATGTGGAGAAAATTCTTCATCACTAAGTGCATCCCTGTGGAGACGGATTGAAAGGAAAACTGTTCAGATCAACACAGCAGGAATGCTGTGTGATACCCTGAAAATTTCTCAAAGGTAGTTTCTCTTACTTTCAATAAACTACACCGTTAGTTTGTCTTCAATTTTTATAAAGATGTACATGTTCCAAATCTATATTTAAAAGTTATATAATAGCTTTATGTTAAAAGAGCATTAAATTTTCGGATTTTAAAACACTAACAGATCCTCCCATTTAAGGTGGGAAATAAGCTGCCGACTGGAGTGGTGAGCAGCCTTGCTGAGCATCAGAAGAGTGACCTAATAGAACCAATCTGCAAGGACTGGAAAGTGAATTACAACAGGAGAAAATCAGACTTCTATGCAGTGGATGCTTGATGAATTTTTAGAAGCCTAAGATGCGCTCCTCCAGCAACTGGCCTTATGTCACTTCCGCCAGGTCCAGGTTTCCCGCCTCTGGGTCCCGAGCATCTCCTGTGTCACACTATCAAGGCTCAGTTTTCGAACTTTGTACCAAAGCCTTGTGAGTGGCTTACCTAGAGCCCTAGGCCAGGAGTCATCGGGTGCTGTAATCTCTCAACTGGAATCCTTGGCTCTGTGAAGCCCTGTGGCTGACAGGGTCTTTGTGCTCTGGCCGGGTGTCAGGCCTGTGCCTCTGAGTTGAGAGAGACGAATTCAGGACATTGGTCCACCAGAGACCTCCTGGCTCCATGTAATATCAAACGGCAAAAGTTCTCCCAGAGATCTCCATCTCAGCGCTAAGACGCAGCTCAAGTCAACGGCCAGCAACCTCCAGTGCTGGACGCCCCATGCTAAACAACCAGCAAGACAGGAACACAACCACATCCATTAGCAGAGAGGCTGCCTAAAATCATAATAAGGTCACAGACACACCAAAACACACCACTGGATGTGGTCCTGTCCACCAGAAAGACAAGATCCAGCTTCATCCACCAGAACACAGGCACCAGTCCCCTCCACCAGGAAGCCTACAAAACCCACTGAACCAAACTTAGCCACTGGGAGCAGAAACCAAAAAGCAATGGGAACTACAAACCTTCAGCCTGAGAAAAGGAGACCCCAAACACAGTAAGTTAAGCAAAAAGAGAAGACAGACAAACACACAGCAGATGAAGGAGCAAGGAAAAAACCAACCAGACCAAACAAATGAAGAGGAAATAGGCAGTCTACCTGAAAAAGAATTCAGAGTAATGATAGTAAAGATGATCCAAAATCTTGGAAATAGAGTGGAGAAAATACAAGAAACGTTTAACAAGGAACTAGAAGAACTAAAGAGCGAACAACCAATGATGAGCAACACAAGATGAGAAATTAAGAATTCTGTAGAAGGAATCAAAAGGAGAATAACTGAGGCAGAAGAATGGATAAGTGACCTGGAAGATAAAATAGTGGAAATAACTACCACACAGCAGAATAAAGAATGAAAAGAACTGAGGACAGTCTCAGAGACCTCTGGGATAACATTAAAAACACCAACATTTGAATTATAGGGGTCCCAGAAGAAGAAGAGAAAGAGAAAGGGTCTGAGAAAATATTTGAAGAGACTATAGTTGAAAACTACCCTAAGATGGGAAAGGAAATAGTCAATCAGTCCAGGAAGGACAGAGAGTCCCATACAGGATAAATCCAAGGAGAAACATGCCAAGACACATATTAATCAAACATTGAAAAATTAAATACACAGAAAAAATATTAAAAGCACCAAGGGAAAAACAACAAATAACATACAAGGGGATCCCCATAAGATTAACAGTTGATCTTTCAGCAGAAACTCTTCAAGCCAGGAAGGAGTGGCAGGACATATTTAAAGTGATGAAAGGCAAAAACTTACAACCAAGATGACTCTACCCAGCAAGGATCTCATTCAGATTCAATGGAGAAATTAGAACCTTCACAGACAAGCGAAAGCTAAGAGAATTCAGCACCACCAAACCAGCTTTACAACAAATGCTAAAGGAACTTCTCTAGGCAGGAAACACAAGAGAAGGAAAAGACCTACAATAACAAACCCAAAACAAATAAGAAAATCGTAATAGGAACATACATATCAATAACTACCTTAAATGTAAATGGATTAAATGCTCCAACCAAAAGACATAGATTGGCTGAATGGATACAAACACAAGACCCGAATATATGCTGTCTAAAAGAGATGCACTTCAGACCTAGGGACACATACAGACTGAAAGTGAGGGGATGGAAAAAGATATTCCATGCAAATGGAAATCAAAAGAAAACTGGAGTAGCAAATCTCATATCAGGCAAAATAGACTTTAAAATAAAGACTATTACAAGAGACAAAGAAGGACACTACAGAATGATCAAGGGATGAATCCAAGAAGAAGATATAACAATTGTAAATATTTATGAACCCAACATAGGAGCACCTCAATATGTAAGGCAAACGCTAACAGCCATAAAAGGGGAAATCGACAGTAACACAATCATAGTAGGGGACTTTAACACCCCACTTTCACCAATGGACAGATGATCCAAAATGAAAATAAATAAGGAGACAACTAACTGCTAAACAATCATCTACAGGAAGACACTGGAACTCACCAAAAAAGATACCCCACATCCAAAGACATAGGAGAAGTCACAATGAGATGGTAGGAGGGGTGCAATCACAATAAAATCAAATACCATAACCACTGGGTTGGTGATTCACAAAATGGAGAACACTTATACCACAGAAGTCCACCCACTGGAGTGAAGGTTCTGAACCACACATCAGGCTTCCCAACCTGGGGATCCGGCAATGGGAGGAGGAATTCCTAGAGAATCAGACTTTGAAGGCTAGCAGGATTTGATTGCAGGATTTCAACAGGACTGGGGGAAACAGAGACTCCACTCTTGGAGGGCACACACAAAGTAGTGTGTGCATCGGAACCCAGGGGAAGGAGCAGTGACCCCATAGGAGACTGAACCAGACCTACCTGCTAGTGTTGGAGGATCTCCTGCAGAGGCAGGGTGTGGCTGTGTCTCACTGTGAGGAAAAGGATACTGGCAGCAGAAATTCTGAGAAGTACTCCTTCGTGTGAGTGCTCCCAGAGTCAGCCATTAGGCCTACCAAAGAGCCCGGGTAGGCTCCAGTGTTCGGTTGCCTCAGGCCAAACAACCAACAAGGAGGGAACCCAGCCCCACCCATCAGCAGACAAGTGGATTAAAGTTTTACTGAGCTCTGCTCACCAGAGCAACAGTCAGCTCTACCCACCACCAGTCCCTCCCATCAGGAAACTTGCTCAAGCCTCTTAGATAGCCTCATCCACCAGAGGGCAGAGAGCAGAAACAAGAAGAACCACAATCCTGCAGCCTGTGGAACAACAACCATGTTCACAGAAAGACAGACAAGATGAAAAGGCAGAGGGCTATGTACCAGATGAAGGAACAAGATAAAACCACAGAAAAACAACTAAATGAAGTGGAGATAGGAAACCTTCCAGAAAAACAATTCAGAATAATGATAGTGAAGATGATCCAGGACCTTGGAAAAACAATGGAGGCAAAGATCGAGAAGATGCAAGAAATGTTTAACAAAGACTTAGAAGAATTAAAGAACAACCAAACAGAGATGAACAACACAATAACTGAAATGAAAAATGTACTAGAAGGAATCAATAGCAGAAAAACTGAGGCAGAAGAACAGATAAGTGACCTGAAAGACAGAATGCTGGAATTCACTCCTGTGGAACAGAATAAAGAAAAAAGAATGAAAAGAAATGAAGCCAGCCTAAGAGACCTCTGGGACAAAATTAAACGTAAAAACCTTCGCATTATAGGGGTCCCAGAAAGAGAAGAGAGAGAGAAAGGACCAGAGAAAATATTTGAAGAGATTACAGTCAAAAACTTCCCTAACATGGGAAAGGAAATAGCCACGCAAGTCCAGGAAGCACAGAGAATCCCATACAGAGAAACCCAAAGACAAACATGCCGAGATACATAGTAATCAAATTGGAAAAAATTAAAGACAAAGAAAAATTACTGAAACCAGCAAGGGAAAAAAGACAAATAATATAAAAGGGAACTCCCATAAGGTTAACAGCTGATTTCTCAGCAGAAACTCTACAAGCCAGAAAGGAGTGGCATGACATATTCAAAGTGATGAAAGGGAAGAACCTACAACCAAGATTACTCTACCTGCCAAGGATCTCATTCAGATTCGATGGAAAAATCAAAAGCTTTACAACAAGCAAAAGCTAAGAGAATTCAGCACCAACCAAACCAGCTCTACAACAAATGCTAAAGGAACTTCTCTAAGTGGGAAACACAAGAGAAGAAAAGGACCTACAAAAACAAACCCAAAACAATTGAGAAAATGGTAACAGGAACATACATATCGATAATTACCTTAAACGTGAATGGATTAAATGCTCCAACCAAAAGACACAGGCTCGCTGAATGGATACAAAAACAAGACCCATATAAATGCTGTCTACAAGAGACCCACTTCGGACCTAAGGACACATACAGACTGAAAGTGAGGGGATGGAAAAAGAAATTCCAGACAAATGGAAATCAAAAGAAAGCTAGAGTAGCAATACTCATATCAGATAAAATAGACTTTAAAATAAAGAATGTTACAAGAGACAAGGAAGGACACTATGTAATGATCAAGGGATCAATCCAAGAAGAAGATGTAACAATTATAAATATATATGCACCCAACATAGGGGCACCTCAATACATAAGGCAACTGCTAACAGCTATAAAAGAGGAAATCAACAGTAACAAAATAATAGTGGGGGACTTTAACACCTCACTTACACCAATGGACAGATCATCCAAAATGAAAATTAATAAGGAAACACAAGCTTTAAATGACACAATACACCAGGTAGATTTCACTGATATTTATAGAACATTCCATCCCAAAACAGCAGATTACACTTTCTTCTCCAGTGAGCATGGAACATTCTCCAGGATAGATCACATCTTAGATCACAAATCAAGCCTCAGTAAATTTAAAAAAATTGAAATCATATCAAGCATCTTTTCTGACCACAACGCTATGACATTAGAAATGAATTACAGGGGAAAAAATGTAAAAAACACAAACACATGGAGGCTAAACAATACGTTACTAAATAACCAAGAGATCACTGAAGAAATCAAAGAGGAAATCAAAAAATACCTAGAGACAAATGACAATGAAAACACTATGATCCAAAACCTAGGGGATGCAGCAAAAGCAGTTCTAAGAGGGAAGTTTATAGCTATACAAGCCTACCTCAAGAAACAAGAAAAATCTCAAATAAACAATCGGACCTTACACCTAAAGGAACTAGAGAAAGAAGAACAAACAAAACCCAAGGTTAGCAGAAGGAAAGAAATCATAAAAATCAGAGCAGAAGTAAATGAAATACAAACAAAGAAAATAGCAAAGATCAATAAAACTAAAAGCTGGTTCTTTGAGAAGATAAACAAAACTGATAAACCATTAGCCAGACTCATCAAGAAAAAGAGGGAGAGGACTCAAATCAATAAAATTAGAAATGAAAAAGGAGAAGTTACAACACACATCGCAGAAATACAAAGCATCCTAAGAGACTACTACAAGCAACTCTATGCCAATAAAACGGACAACCTGGAAGAAATGGACAAATCCTTAGAAAGGTATAACCTTCCAAGACTGAACCAGGAAGAAACAGAAAATATGAACAGACCAATCACAAGTAATGAAATTGAAACTGTGATTAAAAATCTACCAACAAACAAAAGTCCAGGACCAGATGGTTTCACAGGTGAATTCTATCAAACATTTACAGAAGAGCTAACACCAATCCTTCTCAAACTCTTCCAAAAAATTGCAGAGGAAGAAACACTCCCAAACTCATTCTATGAGGCCACCATCACCCTGATACCAAAACCAGACAAAGGTACTACAGAAAAAGAAAACTACAGACCAATATCACTGATGAATATAGATGCAAAAATCCTCAACAAAATACTAGCAAACAGAATCCAACAACACATTAAAAGGATCATACACCACGATCAAGTGGGATTTATCCCAGGGATGCAAGGATTCTTCAATATATGCAAATCAATCAATGTGATAAACCATATTAACAAATTGAAGAATAAAAACCATATGATCATCTCAATAGATGCAGAAAAAGCTTTTGACAAAATTCAACGCCCATTTATGATAAAAACTCTCCAGAAAGTGGGCATAGAGGGAACCTACCTCAACATAATAAAGGCCATATATGACAAACCCACAGCAAACATCATTCTCAATGGTGAAAAACTGAAAGCATTTCCTCTAAGATCAGGAACGAGACAAGGATGTCCACTCTCACCACTATTAGTCAACATAGTTTTGGAAGTCCTAGCCACGGCAATCAGAGAAGAAAAAGAAATAAAAGGAATACAAATTGGAAAAGAAGAAGTAAAACTGTCACTGTTTGCAGATGACATGATACTATACATAGAGAATCCTAAAAATTCCACCAGAAAACTTCTAGAGCTAATCAGTGAATTTGGTAATGTTGCAGGATACAAAATTAATGCAAAAAAATCTCTTGCATTCCTATACACAAACGATGAAAAATCTGAAAGAGAAATTAAGGAAACACTCCCATTTACCATTGCAACAAAAAGAATAAAATACCTAGGAATAAACCTACCTAGGGAGACAAAAGACCTGCATGTAGAAAACTATAAGACACTGATGAACGAAATTAAAGATGATACCAACAGATGGAGAGATATACCATGTTCTTGGATTGGAAGAATCCATATTGTGAAAATGACTATACTACCCAAAGCAATCTACAGATTCAATGCAATCCCTATCAAATTACCAATGGCATTTTTTACAGAACTAGAACAAATCATCTTAAAATTTGTATGGAGACACAAAAGGCCCCGAATAGCCAAAGCAGTCTTGAGGGAAAAAAACGGGCTGGAGGAATCAGACTCCCTGACTTCAGACTAGAAAAGACAGTCTCTTCAATAAGTGGTGTTGGGAAAACTGGACACCTACATGTAAAAGAATGAAATTAGAACACTCCCTAACACCATACACAAAAATAAACTCAAAATGGATTAGAGATCTAAATGTAAGACCAGGCACTACAAACCTCTTATGGGAAAGCATAGGGAGTACACTCTTTGACATAAATCACAGCAAGATCTTTTTTGGTCCACCTCCTAGAGTAATGGAAGTAAAAACAAAAATAAACAAATGGGACCTACTGAAACTTAAAAGCTTTTGCAAAGCAAAGGAAACTACAAACAAGACAAAAAGACATACCTCAGAATGGGAGAAAATATTTGCAAACAAATCAATGGACAAAGGATTAATCTCCAAAATATATAAACAGCTCATGCAGCTCAATATTAAAAAAACAAACAACCCAATCAAAAAATGGGCAGAAGACCTAAACAGATATTTCTCCAAAGAAGACATACAGATGGCCAAGCAGCACATGAAAAGCTGCTCAACATCACTAATCATTAGAGAAATGCAAGTCAAAACTACAATGAGGTATCACCTCACACCAGTTAGAATGGGCATCATCAGAAAATCTACAAATAACAGATGCTAAAGAGAGTGTGGAGAAAAGGGAACACTCTTGCACTGTTGGTGGGAATGTAAATTGATTCAGCCACTATGGAGAACAGTATGGAGGTTCCTTAAAAAACTAAAAATAGAATTACTCTATGACCCAGCAATCCCACTACTGGGCATATACCCAGAGAAAACCATAATTCAAAAAGATACATGCACCCCAATGTTCATTGCAGCACTATTTACAATAGCCAGGTCATGGAAGCAACCTAAATGCCCATCAACAGCCAAATGGATAAAGAAGATGTGGTACATATATACAATGGAATATTACTCAGCCATAAAAAGGAACGACATTGGGTCATTTGTAGAGACGTGGATGAATCTAGAGACAGTCATACAGAGTGAAGTAAGTCAGAAAGAGAAAAACAAATATCATGTATTAACGCATACATGTGGTACCTAGAAGTATCATACAGATGAACCAGTTTGCAGGGTAGAAATTGAGACAAAGATGTAGAGAACAAACATATGGATACCAAGGGGGGAAGCGGCGGGGGGTGGGGGGGTGGTGATGGTGGTGCTGTGATGAATTGGGAGATTGGGATTGAAATATATACACTAATATGTATAAAATGAATAACTAATAAGAACCTGCTGTATAAAAAAATAAATAAAATTTAAAAAAAAAGAAAGAAAATAAATAAGGAAACACAAGCTTTAAATGATACATGAAACAAGATGGACTTAATTGATATTTATAGGACATTCCATCCAAAAACAACAGAATACACTTTCTTCTCAAGTGCTCATGGAATATTCTCCAGGATACATCATATCTTGGGTCACAAATCAAGCCTCGGTAAATATAAGAAAATTGAAATCATATCAAGTATCTTTTCTGACCACAATGCTATGAGACTAGATATCAGTTACAGGAAAAAATCTGTAAAAAATATAAATACATGGAGGCTAAACAATACACTACTAAATAACCAAGAGATCACTGAAGAAATCAAAGAGGAAATCAAAAACTACCTAGAAACAAATGACAATGAAAACACGACAGCCCAAAACCAATGGGATGCAGCAAAAGCAGTTCTAAGAGGGAAGTTTATAGCTATACAAGCCTACCTCAAAAAACATCTCAAACAGACAACATAACCTTACACCTGAAGCAGTTAGAGAAAGAAGAACAAAAAAACCCCAAAGTTAGTAGAAGGAAAGAAATCATAAAGATCAGATCAGAAATAAATGAAAAAGAAATGAAGGAAACAACAGCAAAGATGAATAAAAGTAAAAGCTGGTTCTTTGAGAAGATAAACAATATTGATAAACCATTAGCCATACTCATCAAGAAAAAAAGGGAGAAGACTCAAATCAACAGAATTAGAAATGAAAAGGGGGAAGTAACAACTGACACTGCAGAAATACAAAGGATCATGAGAGATTACTACAAGCAACTATATGCCAATAAAATGGACAACCTGGAAGAAATGGACAAGTTCTCAGAAATGCACAACCTTCCGAGACTGAACCAGGAAGAAATAGAAAATATGAACAGACCTATCACAAGCACTGAAATTGAAACTGTGATTAAAAACCTTCCAACAAACAAAAGCCCAGGACCAGATGGCTTCACAAGCGAATTCTATCAAACATTTAGAGAAGAGCTAACACCTATCCTTCTCAAACTCTTCCAAAATATAGCAGAGGGGCGAGCATTCCCAAACTCATTTTACGAGGCCACCTTCACCCTGATACCAGGGTGATTAAAGCAATTATACTCCAGTAAAGATGTTAAAAAAAAAACAAAGAACACAATGTGGAAAAATAGAGTATTTAAATTAAACATAATTTCTTTATTCAAAAATAATTTTCAAATTCTTAATATTTTATAATTCATGTAAATATAAAACAAACATTTTTACGCAATTAGTATCATACTATATATTCTATTTTGTCCTCTTTTTATGTACTCTTTAATTCTTCTCCTAGTACTATGTATGCACTTCTCATTATTTTTCAGAAGTATAATATTAATGTTTAGCTATATAGCATACCACTATATGAATTACTATATTTAAATGATTGTATTCTTGGACACTTGGTTTTTTTTTTTTAATTTTGCTATTTATACGTCTAAAACGAGAGCATTGCATGCTATTCTCCAATGACTTATGTGGTAACGAATGACAAATGTCTGTTTCCTAAATTAAAGTATTCTGAAACCCATGGACTAAAATATATTGGGTCATTTATTTCCAGATGCTGAGAACAGTGGTATCTGTAAATTAAATGTATAATTTCATAGTTCTTGACTTTCAAAAGTCTTCTTAGTATCCTTATAAACTCCATATAATCTTCATGCTTCACTTTTTCTGTGTTGTACCCACCTCACTAGCTTAGGACAGTTTCTGGGGACCGTAACACATATTTTGGTATAAAGAAGATTTACTGAGCATATGCCATTTGGTAAGCATCAAATAAATCATGAAGAACACTACTCTGTTTTCTTCATTTCTCCCTAAGCCTTTAAGTCATTAGTTCTCAAATTACTGACATCTTCTGATATTCTATGCAAGAATGACATTTTCTTCCCTTCTGCACACACTTGATCAGTCCAAATGACAGTTACCATAAACATGCTTGTGCGTATTGGGAAAAACAAGCATACTCTGAAGAGCTGTAGCTTTGCACATGTGTATGAGACTACATTTTTTAAACTGAACCTTGGCACATGAAATATGGTTGACTGATTGACAGGCTAAAAGCTACTCTTAAAGCTCTAGGAAGAAATGCCCTCCTGCTCATGGCTTTGTTATTCTTGTTCCAAATATATGGAGTGAGACTACCTCACAGGTCCCATCTCAGATCAAAAACTGTAATTCAACATTTGGTTTAAAGTCTTTGCTTGTGATTTAGTGTTTTAGTGAAAAATAATATCTTTTAAGCATTCTGTAAGCTAATCACTTAAAATCCCCTCATCTATTGGAGCTTATTTACAAATGATTAGGAAACTTTAGAAATTCAGTTAAGGAAGCTCATTGGATAAAAGTTTTCTATTTGTTTTGTATAATTGCAACTTCATTCCTGAGGATATGAACCTCCAGCTGTCATATGCATGTGATTAACTGGGTCCTTTCCAGCTATTAAGGAAGCCCCACTGTGTTTCTATGTTTTCTGGCGAAAATAGAAGTTAGCTTAACATACATCTTGGCAAACAGGTTGCTGGCATAGAAAGGCAAAATATGCAAATTGGCAAGAAAAATACCTGTGTATGAAATTCCAAAAACAGCAGGTGCAAAGCCAAATTCACCTTACCTAGTCCTGTTATAAGCACAAATTTATGTAAAAAAAAAGAAATACTTGTCTAACAATATTATTCTGTATATTATTACTCTTGTTTTCATCTTCTGGAAGAGGAAATACTTATTTAGGATGCAGTTTGAAAAAAATCTTTCTGTCTCTGAGTAAGAAGAATGATGGCTCTGACTTCTGGTGAATGGAATATTGTTGTTTGTTCGTTTATTTTCTGGTGGTATATGCATATTTTTTTCATGAGTTTTAAGAATCTCATCCCATTTCCATGAAGTTGTGGCTTTTGACAACTGATTTCTCACTCTCAGTGTCCTCTGACTCCTAGGGTGTCCTTTATTCCAGCAAAAAGAGTTACTATGTTTACTGTAGGTGCACACATGGGAGCCACTTTGGGCTATTATAATAACAATAACATGGGGTGTGTGTGTGTGCTATTTTACATATAAATTACGATGATTTTATGGTTCATTAATATTCCCTTTAAGTGAAGTTTTTGTTATGTTCACATTTTATTTGTCTGCTTTCCTTATAGAACATGTTAAGGCATGAAGAATAATTCTATAGTTAGCTTCTTCCATACATTCTGATCTCAGTGAATTTGCCATTCACCCAGACATCAACCTCAGAATCTGACAGATGACTTTTCCTCTCTCACTAACCCTCATTCAATTGTTAAACAGGTTCCATTGATTTTCCCTTTTTAATATTGCTTTTATCTTCTTCATCAGTATTAACCCCCATTGAGACCATAATAATCTCATGTAACAGAAAACTTCACTTGTCTCTCAAGTTTTTTTTTTTTTTGGCCTCTACTTGCACATACTTTCAATTGATTTAACACCAATGCTAGACTATCTTTTCCCAAACAAAATCATGTGTGTACCTTATTTAAAACAGCTCTTCAACATCAACATAATTAAATTCAACCGACTATGACATGAAAATCTCTATGACCTTACTACTGCCTACTCTTGAAGACTTACCTAATAAAATTTATACTTCCCCCTGACTCTTGTGCATGTCAAAACAACTTTTAGATGGAAAAATGTGCCAAACTAGAATTCCTTGTTTAGAAAATAAGACATTTGAGACTTTTTAAAAATCACCATTAATTTCCAGTGCATGTCTGGAATCTTTTTGAGTCTTCTAAAGAGAAAACTCCATGGCCCCTCTACACCTTTGTGCACATATAATTCCATCATGAAAAGTATACAGTCGAGTTATTTTAACTGTTCTTTTCACATGTAACACTCAATTTAGACTGTAAATTCCTTGATAGAATAACTTTATTTTTGTATCCCTAAAGAATATTTATACATGGGGTGAATCCTGTCCTTTAACTAAGTTTACCAAGCATTTTGAATTATGAGGGTTAGTCCATCTTTTCTAACCATACCTGATCGACTCCTACCAAAAAGAAAAATAAAGTCCCTAACCCCAAAATCATTGCCAAACATCTACACATTCTCTCACCAACATTATCCTCAAATGATTGAATTCCTGAACCACAAATCCATGAGGTATAAGAAAATAGTTATTGTGTTAGAGTACTAAGATTTAATTAGTTTGTTATATAGTATTAGGTAACTAATATTCCTGTTAATCATATAAACTTCTATAGCTGCATTGGAAAGTTACTTAGCACTATCTGCTAAAGTTGAATTTATGTATGCCCTATTATTTATCATTTCCATCCTTAGGTGTATACCTAAGGGAAATGCGTACATATTTATAACAGCATTAGTTGAAATATCCAAAAAATGAAGACAATTCAAATGTCTAACAACAGAAGAATGCATAAATGAAGTATGTTCTATTCACAAAATACCATATGGTAATAGAAATGGACATATCACAGCCAAACACATCAATGTGGATGAATCCTGCAAGAGGGAAAGAAGCCAGGCACACCATAATGCATATCATATAATTCCACCAAAACAAAAACAAACCAGGCAAAACTACTATATCAAACAGAATCCAGAAGAGCAACCAATTTTGTGGAAGAAGCAGAGCATAGTGATTGGGCACGGACAGAAAACCACCTAAAGTTTTCTATTTCTTTGGGTAGTGGTTATCTAGGTGTGCTCATTAGGTGGCAATGTATTGGGCTGTGCACTTATGATCTGTGCACTTTCTACTTACATGTTATACTCCACAAAAAGCTTAAGAACAGGAGAGTATTTCTAATTTTATTCTCAAGAAGATTCTAGTGGATATTGTATCTGTGTTTCCAGAACTAAACAATCACTGTGAAGAAATACTTTGAGATGAGGAAAGTTGAAAAACATGGAAAACATGATGCCCAAATAAAATGAAATTAAAAATAAAAAAGAATATAAGGAGCAGGTAGAATATTTTAAAAAATGCAATTGGTAAAGTAGAAGAAAGATTTTTAAAATTCACCCAGAACTAACATGTTAAGCTCAGAAGTAAATAAGAAAAACGAGAGACATGGAGACAATGACATTAACTCCATTCATTTCATTATCAAACAGGATTCCTAGGAAAAAAGATCAGATCAGATGGAACAGAAGCAGTGAAGAGGTAGAGTGAGAGTGAGCAGGGAGAGGGAAAGGGGAAGCACAAGGAATTTATAATATTTAGAAAATTATCTAATTGGAAACTAAAAGAAGTTCTGATTATGGCAAAATTCAGTAAAAATAACATCGTCATTGAAAAGATTTTTAAAAAAATAAAATAAAATCCCAAAGGAGGTAATGCTGGTTTCTTCTAAAGACTATTGCTTTGTATTTCGAACTAGCAAAAGAAAATGGAACCTGTGGGGAACAGACTGAACTCTGAATTTTATGCTCAATTTGCCACTCCTCGGCAAAGTAATCATAAAGGTGTTATATACTCAGGAGGTCAGAAAGTTTAAACCCACAAAAGTCTTACTGAAAAAACAATGTACTCTTAGACATTCTTTGACCAACCAAACTTTAAATCAATTTGAAGAAATAGTGACTGGAAAAACATTAAAATGGTTAGATAATGAACAATTAAGTGACTTAAATTACAATTGCCTAAATGATAATAATTAATATACTTAAGAAATCATTCAAGTAAAAAATTATCATCAAAAGATCAAATAATAATTGAACAAATAGCTTGATAAAATTTATCAGTAAAAAGATAGGACAAAGAATATAAGAAATTGAGAGTACGAGGTAAGAAAAATAATGCTAAATTTCTCATATTAACATGTATTAATATCATATTGATATATTATGTATAATAAATAAAACTTTAATAAAGAAAAGTAAGTTCAAATAAATTTTACAAAAGTTTATGACTATTAATAGAAAAAATAATTGTATGTAACTTTAAAATCAATGGGCCAAAAATTCAAGTAAGCAATATAGATATTGCACATGTTAAAATACGTGGAATTAGACAAATAATATAGTGAATGTTAAAAATTAAGAATCAGAAATAAAATAGAAAACAAAACTTTCAGGGACAAAAAAGCAATAATGTAAGAGCTTTTAATTAGCACACATTATATTCTCATAACTTATCTCTCCACATATAATCCTTCATACAACTCAATTATGTAGGTGAAATTATACTCATTTTGCAAGTAAAGAGATTTAGGCCCCAAGAAATTCAATGTATAAAACTACTGAGCTAGAAGTACTGAGACATGATTGACACAAGGTCTACATAATCTCAAAGCCTGCACTCACAGCCACTGTACTTTGGTTCTTTATTCGTTATTTACAATTCAAAGACAAAATGACAGTAACTGGTTAACCATAAAATACTGGGCAAATGTTGACAAGATGGATACCAAAAGCTACACACACAGAAAGTTATAAAGTCTAAGCTACTATTACATAAAGTTGGATTAAAATAGAAAATTTATGCAATGTTACTTTTATACTAATAAAATATAGTATTCATATTTGATATGTACAGTGATTAAATATTATTTTTCTGGAAATAGTATTAATAATACAGAAAGCTAAAAATGTGGCTAAAGAGAAATTGACAAAAAGATATTTCTTGCAACTTGAAACACATTTTCAGTAAAACACTAAAGAAGCAGGCACAATAAACCGATAGAAATTTATAGTGATGAAAAATATTAAATGAAATACACACATACATATAATATTCCATGTTTGTTATAGTACACCAGCATTTTCTAGGATGTTACCACACCTGTTCTTTGCCTACAGCGTGACTATTCCTTGCAAAGATATAAATGTAAAAATTTAAATTATCACAGGATATTCCCCATTTTGTTTATATTTTGATCCTGGTGTGCCTCTCATTAGTGCCAGAAGGATCAGATTTCTTTGCAATTGTATGTTCCCTCTGTCACTTCTTTAGTTTATTTCCCAACCTGTGAAATCCTGCTGGTAGGTAAGCACAGTATTCAAAATAATACAAATGTCATCTTTGGGTACAGTGCTTTTTTCACCGTTTTTGGATTTTCCCTCCATTTACTGTTAGAAAATGTGATAGGATGAGTAATAGACCATAAGTACCGTGCTTATTTATATTGTATCTCCATATCACACAGTGCAGTTGGAACTTCTTGAGGGTCTGACTTGTGTTCTATCACAATTTCCATACCTCAGCAGGAAGCCCAATATCTGGAATACATCAGAGCTTCAGTGATGTTTGTTTTTGAATGGATCTAAATACAGGTGTATATACTATAAAGTGAAGTTATTAAAATATAATATCAATTTGGAGATTTTCTTCTCAATTTAAACTGAAGTACAAAGAGTTTTCCACTGAGATATTGAAAGCATTAATCTTTTTAATCAACAGCATGAAAATCAAAGCAAACTGAATTTAGATAAATCCAAGCATACAATCAGCACAATTTTTGTGAAAAGAATATTCCTATATTTAATACTTTCTGTTAATGAGGATAGTTAGAAATGGATTGTAATTAGGGCTCTTTCCGTAATAACCTAACAGTTCAGGTTTAAAAAAAAGAAAAATCTACCATAAGCAAACAAAAACACACTTAATGGTGTCTAAAGAGGGAAAAGCATAAGTTGTTGACTATAGCACTTGACCTCTCTGTTTCTTCTAATTCTGACATTCTGTGATTTTTAAATTCCTTTTTACTTATCATTTGTCTTTATATAATTTGAAGGCTTTTGCAGTCTCTGAAACTATGGACTTTCTTGGCCAAAACACATGCTGCTATTCACCCACTCTGACATTTATGTGAATAGTTTGATTTTCCTTGAATGGAAGAATGACCTTATGCTAATCAGGTCACACAATTATATCCAGTTCATGTTTTAACCAGCCAAATATGCTCATGAAACAATTATGAGGCTGAACAGTACAGTACGAATCTGTGGAACTCAGAGACCTCAACTGCCTTATACAGAAATACAATATTAAACTTAGCCACACTGATGTATACCCTAGTACATTTCAAATACATAAGCTGGAGGAATGATATAAAGAAATTTAAGGGAAAAAAGATGAACTTCTTAAAATAATCAGTAGAATATTCAATTTATAGAATTTTAAACCCCCTTATATTTTAACTTCTTCATATATTAGGATGTTCTATCTTTTTAGTGACATCTGCATAGAAGGAAATAATCCTCCTTTGCACAAGGGAACAGTAGAGAGCAACACCACACTTTGTAGTGAATATAACATTTTTCTGGAGTCTACTCAATATGAAAAAAACTCTTCTATCTCCCTTTTGTAAAACAATGTTTAAATAGTAGTGTAAAATTTTTATCAATACCAGTAAAAATGTCGAAGAATAAAAGTCCATTACTTGAGGCTTCCCTGGTGGCGCAGTGGTTGAGAATCTGCCTGCCAATGCAGGGGACACGGGTTCGAGCCCTGGTCTGGGAGGATCCCGCGTGCCGTGGAGCAACTAGGCCCGTGAGCCACAACTACTGAGCCTGCGCGTCTGGAGCCTGTGCTCCGCAACAGGAGAGGCCACGGCAGTGAGAGGCCCGTGCACCGCGATGAGGAGTGGCCCCCGCTCGCCGCAACTGGAGAGAGCCCTCGCACAGAAACGAGGACCCAACACAGCCAAAAATAAATAAATAAATTTTTTAAAAAATTGTTTAAAAAAGAAAAAGTCCATTACTTACTCTGTATATAAGGATTTTTGTTTGTTTGTTTTGCTATCTTGCTTAATATAAAATAGTAACAACACTGCGTGCATACTCACATATTGGTTGAGTAAATCAAGTTAGATCATGTGACTAAGTATACTTTCATCTCCACTCAACATTTGCAGGGCTCTTTAAGAACACTTCATATGCGTTTTACAATTTAACCTTCACAATCTTCTCTATATTCTTTAAATATAGGGAACAGGCAAAGATAAGTAAACTAGTCTATAAAGTGCCAAAGCTGTAATTCAAATCCAGTCAATCTAACACAGTGAGATCAGTGTGCTTGCCTTACATTTGCAATCCATTTCACAATTTACAATTGGCTTTGACTTGCTTTGATTCTCACAGCAAGCTGGTAAAATAAGTGGAGATGCCATTATTTTAACCTTTAAGACTTTGGCAAAATCAAGGTCACATAGCAAAATGATGGACTCAATATGAACAAAATCTTCTTATAACAAATTCAATTTTCCCTGTATCACCGAGATTATAAGCAATGCTCTCCATCTCATTCTTCCTTCATGGGTTACCTTTCCTTCCTTTGTCTTTCTTTATCCTTCTATCAATCTTTCTTTCCCCATCCCTCTGCCCCTCCGCCACCTACTTTCATGAGTTTCTGAGCGTCTCATATGCCATATTTTGCTTTTCTCTCATACAGGAAGAAAAAGGACTTTAAATTGAAAAAGAGAACAACCAACATTAAATGAAAATAGAAGAGCAAATGTGAGAGAAAATAGTAAGAGTTAAACCTGTGCTTTCATGAAACTTGAGTAACTAGTTCCAGTTGAATTAAATGATAGAATTCTGAAAGCTGTAGTTCGATGCACAAATGATTAAACTCAACTGTTGAATCTAACTCAAAATATTGAGTAAGAGACTTCCTTCAGTCTGGGGGAAATGCCGATCATTCTGGTCATCAATCTTTCTCTGATTTGGATAAAATTTTACAATGCTTGATAAATATGTTTGTATTCCCTAAAGATGAAATCAATATTTTATCTACAGGTTATAGTAATACACTCACTACTGAAAGATAAATCACAGAAAAAAATAAAGTTTTACATCTAGGTAGCCAAAGATGGTATAAGAGTTCAGAATAGGGGAGGGCAGTTGGAAACTGCTTTTATTATTATACTGTACTCAAAATAGTTGCAGTTCTCACATGAATTTTCATTCATCAAATATTTATTGGCGCATTTTATGTGCCAGACACTTTCCCAGGCACTGGAGATATCAAAGAAAATAGAAACAAAGATATTTGCATAATAAAATAACATTAGAATATTAGAATACTTTTCAGTTCAAGAAAGATTTGTATCAGAAAATTTTCAGCTAAGAGTTTTTCAAAGGAAAGGTGCATTTTAAAAAATCAACAAATTATTTAGATAGTATGAAGAGTTAATTTCTCAATGAATATAAATGCCCAGGTGAAATTAAGTACTAGTAGCTTCAGTATTAATAGAATTTTAAACAAGGCTATTTAGAGCTAAATGTTTTCTGGGAGAAATTTACTTGTTCTTTTAAACATCATTTTTTTTATCAATGTAGCTTTTAGTAATAAAAAATATTATAGCTTAGTAATAAAGAAATCATGGTCTGGAATCTTCCAGATTTTGTTCAAAGTCTAGCCCTGTCACACAACTTTTCAAGTGATCTTGGTTTGATTAGTTAACCTCTTTAAATCTTAGTTTTTTACTTATAAAATGACCTAATTATAGGATTTATTTCATTATGTTTTTGTGAGGATTAAATGAGACATTTAAAATATGGGGACCATATTTAAAAATACCTCTTCAAAAATATCACGAGTATGGTGATCTCAGACTGAACACTGAGCTGAGCATGTCATCCAACCTAACATATAGAAGAATACAGCTTGCTATATATAGGTGGTTAGGATGTTTTGTATTTCTGCGGTGTCTGTTGTAACTTCTCCTTTTTCATTTCTGATTTTATTGATTTGAGTCCTCTCCCTCTTTTTCTTGATGAGTCTGGCTAATGGCTTATCAATTTTGTTTATCTTCTCAAAGAACCAACTTTTAGTTTTATTGATCTTTGCTATTGTTTTCTTTGTTTCTATTTCATTTATTTCTGCTCTGATCTTTATGATTTCTTTCCTTCTGCTAACTTTGGGTTTTGTTTGTTCTTCTTTCTCTAGTTTCTTTAGGTGTAAGGTTAGATTGTTTACTTGAGATTTTTCTTGTTTCTTTAGGTAGGCTTGTATAGCTATAAACTTCCCTCTTAGAACCGCTTTTGCTGCATCCCATAGGTTTTGGGTCGTCGTGTTTTCATTGTCATTTGTCTCTAGGTATTTTTTTATTTCCTGTTTGATTTCTTCAGTGATCTCTTGGTTATTTAGTAACGTATTGTTTAGCCTCCATGTGTTTGTCTTTTTTACGTTTTTTTCCCTGTAATTCATTTCTAATCTCATAGCGTTGTGGTCAGAAAAGATGCTTGATATGATTTCAATTTTCTTAAATTTACTGAGGCTTGATTTGTGACCCAAGATGTGATCTATCCTGGAGAATGTTCCGTGTGCACTTGAGAAGAACGTGTAATCTGCCGTTTTTGGATGGAATGTCCTATATATATCAATTAAATCTATCTGGTCCATTGTGTCATTTAAAGCTTCTGTTTCCTTATTTATTTTCATTTTGGATGATCTGTCCATTGGCGTAAGTGAGGTGTTAAAGTCCCCCACTATTATTGTGTTACTGTCGATTTCCTCTTTTATAGCTGTTAGCAGTTGCCTTATGTATTGAGGTGCTCCTATGTTGGGTGCATATATATTTATAATTGTTATATCTTCTTCTTGGATTGATCCCTGGATCATTACGTAGTGTCCTTCCTTGTCTCTTGTAACATTCTTTATTTTAAAGTCTATTTTATCTGATATGAGTATAGCTACTCCAGCTTTCTTTTGATTTCCATTTGCATGGAATATCTTTTTCCATCCCCTCACTTTCAGTCTGTATGTGTCCCTAGGTCTGAAGTGGGTCTCTTGTAGACAGCATATATATGGGTCTTGTTTTTGTATCCATTCAGCCAGTCTATGTCTTTTGGTTGGGGCATTTAATCCATTCACGTTTAAGGTAATTATCGATATGTATGTTCCTATGACCATTTTCTTAATTGTTTTGGGTTTGTTTTTGTAGGTCCTTTTCTTCTCTTGTGTTTCCCACTTAGAGAAGTTCCTTTAGCATTTGTTGTAGAGCTGGTTTGGTGGTGCTGAATTCTCTTAGCTTTTGCTTGTCTGTAAAGCTTTTGATTTCTCCATCAAATCTAAATGAGATCCTTGCTGGGTAGAGTAATCTTGGTTGTAGGTTCTTCCCTTTCATCACTTTAAGTATATCATGCCACTCCCTTCTGGCTTGCAGAGTTTCTGCTGAGAAATCAGCTGTTAACCTTATGGGGGTTCCCTTGTATGTTATTTGTCATTTTTCCCTTGCTGCTTTCAGTAATTTTTCTTTGTCTTTAATTTTTGCCACTTTGATTACTATGTGTCTCGGCGTGTTTCTCCTTGGGTTTATTCTGTATGGGACTCTCTGCGCTTCCTGGACTTGGGTGGCTATTTCCTTTCCCATGTTAGGGAAGTTTTCGACTATAATCTCTTCAAATATTTTCTCTGGTCCTTTCTCTCTCTCTTCTCCTTCTGGGACCCCTATAATGCGAATGTTGTTGCGTTTAATGTTGTCCCAGAGGTCTCTTAGGCTGTCTTCATTTCTTTTCATTCTTTTTTCTTTAGTCTGTTCCGCAGCAGTGAATTCCACCATTCTGTCTTCCAGGTCACTTATCCGTTCTTCTGCCTCAGTTATTCTGCTATTGATTCCTTCTAGTGTAGTTTTCATTTCAGTTATTGTATTGGTCATCTCTGTTTGTCTGTTCTTTAATTCTTCTAGGTCTTTGTTAATCATTTCTTGCATCTTCTCAATCTTTGCCTCCATTCTTATTCCGAGGTCCTGGATCATCTTCACTATCATTATTCTGAATTCTTTTTCTGGAAGGTTGCCTATCTCCACTTCATTTAGTTGTTTTTCTGGGGTTTTTTCTTGTTGCTTCATCTGGTACATAGCCCTCTGCCTTTTCATCTTCTCTGTCTTTCTGTAACTGTGGTTTTTGGTCCACAGGCTGCAGGATTGTAGTTTTTCTTACTTCTGTTGTCTGCCCTCTGGTGGTTGAGGCTAAGAGGGTTGATGGGAGGCTCTGGTGGTGGGTAGAGCTGACTGTTGCTGTGGCGGTCAGAGCTCAGTCTATATAGGTGGTTAAAAGCATATTCTTACTAGATCATGTGAGAACCTTGCCTCAAGTGTATGCAGAGGAGCCTGGCAATGCAGTGACTTGGTCTAGGCAATGATATAGTTCAAAAGTTGATGGACGTCCCTTAAAAAACTAAAAATAGAACTACCATATGACTCAGCAATCCCACTACTGGGCATATACCCTGAGAAAACCATAATTCAAAAAGAGTCACGTACCAAAATGTTCACTGCAGCTCTATTTTTTTTTTTTTAAGGTTAATGCACTTTACTGTATGCTACCCTTCAAAAATATTCTTCCCCTTTACAACGACTAACCAAAAACCATCTAGTGACAATTTAAGGTGGATTCCTCATAAGAAACTAGTGAACAGTGAAGCACAAATACAGTTAACACGCTACGCAAGTACACTGTAAACCCACTGCTCACTAAATGTGCAGCTCTATTTTTAATAGCCAGGACATGGAAGCAACCTAAATGTCCATCAACAGATGAATGGATAAAGAAGATGTGGCACATATATACAATGGAATATTACTCAGCCATAAGAAGAAAAGAAATTGAGTTATTTGTAGTGAAGTGGATGGACCTAGAGACTGTCATACAGAGTGAAGTAAGTCAGAAAGAGAAAAACAAATACCGTATGCTAACACATATATATGGAATCTAAAAAAAATGGTCATGAAGAACCTAGGGGCAAGACGGGAATAAAGACACAGACCTACTAGAGAATGGACTTGAGGATACAGGGAGAGGGAAGGGTAAGCTGGTACAAAGTGAGAGAGTGGCATGGACATACATACACTACCAAATGTAAAATAGATAGCTAGTGGGAAGCAGCCACATAGCACAGGGAGATCAGCTCGGTGCTTTGTGACCACCTCGAGGGGTGAGATACGGAGGGTGGGAAGGAGGGAGACGCAAGAGGGAAGAGATATGGGGACATATGTATATGTATAACTGATTCAGTTTGTTATAGAGCAGAAACTAACACACCATTGTAAAGCAATTATACTCCAATAAACATGTTAAAAAAAAAAAAAGGTTGATGGAGTAAAACATGCACTAACTGCAGTGTCTTTCCAGACGTCATAAGATACTAATGCTCTGGAAGAGATATTCCTTAATCATATTGACTTCTCTGATTCTATTTTAGATGTTTTAAATTTCAAACCTCAAGTGTGTTGCCCCAAATGCTTAGCATGATGTCAAGAACTCAAATGATAAAGGTCACAGTGCATCTTACCTGGGCTAAAGTTTATTCCTGGTAGTGGATAAGCCTGTGTAGATTATGAATGGATATAGGAGATCATTCCAGAGAGGTATGAAGAAGAGACCAATAGAACATAGAGATTCATAATGCACAAAGAAGAATTTCTTGATGTCTGTAAACTTATTTCTGAAAATTATATTTTTAAATTGTGGAATAGGGGAGTTTAGCAGAAATGAAAAAGAAAAGAGGAAAAAGTACAATCAGCCATTTCTATAGAAATATAAATTAGAAAATAAATTTTAATTTCAGGAATTCGTTGGTTAAATTACCCTTTATAAGACATCCACAAACCAAATAACCTTTTAAGATATTGTTGCTATTGATAAAGAAATTTCAAGTTTACTAAATGTCTTAGAAATTGTGATACAGAGTCCTTTTGCAAGTTGGGGCTGCCTACATACTGTAGTGATTATAAAATAGCAATGAGTCCAGCTTGCTCACATAGTAAAAAGCTGTCTTTTATGTTCTTTTAATTAGAGTAGATGTTTCTCCCTTGATACTTAAAATTACAGATTATACTTGTACTTGGAAAGCCATAATGAATTTCTGATGACAGTTAAGAATGTGGGACCTTGGGAATAGTTGCCCTCAGCAAGAAAGCCAAAATTGTGTGTCAGTAAATAGATTAACATAATTTTATGTGTTCTTCATGGTATTATTACTAACTGGTAATAAAACCTTATTAGGGATTCACTGTGTATGAAAATTTTAGAAGATTTTATGATTCTATATGACACAGTCACATTTATGGTTTGTTTACCTTTTGTACAAGTATTTGCCAAGTACTCTTCATTTATCTTTTCTAAGTACCGGTCAAATATTATTTTGCCCTCAAAGAAATGACTAGGAGTTAGGTAGTGCTGCAAAAAAGATGTTTTATCTTAATTCTCAGAAGAATAGAATTTCTTCATTACTTGATTTTCTCCAGAATTAGACACCAGACTACAAACGTATGGAATTACCTTAGATCTGAAGGAGAAAGCAGTCAACATGCAAATCATGTTGTAGAATATAATCTCACCCTCTCCTCAAGGAAGATAATCTCAAGACCTATTCGGTCATGCTATTTGTCCTAAAGTTCAGCATCTCTAGGTGATGAGAGTGATGTGTAACTTGCTTTTCTCACTCAACACTTTTAGAGATCTGTTTACACTTTTAAATTTTGATATAATTTATTCATTTTACTTCCTACACTGTGTTTTCCATGCATATAAACAATGTCTTCATTCATTTTCCTACTATAGACATTTATATTGTTTCCAATTTTTTCCTAATAGAGACCATACCTATGTGGGCATCCTTATATAAATTTCTGGTATAAACATGTAAAAGTTAATCTGGACACAGAATATATTTAGAAACAGAAGTGCAGGGTCTTAGTTTATTCTTTAAGGTGTTGCAATATCTTGACGTGACCTGTAGTTAATTTCCAACTTATTTATATTTTGACAAAACATGATATTGTCAAACTTTCTGACTGTCCCCAGTAAAATTCAGGTAATGATATTACATTGTTGGTTCAATTAGCTTTCCCCTTACTACTAGTGACATAAGAGGATTTTTTTTTTTTTACATTTTTAATGGAAGTTTACTTTTCCTCTTGCGGAAATTGCATGCCTGAAATACTAATCCAATTACTACATTCTTTGTGATTTTTGTGGTGACTTGCTGGAATTCTGTATGCATTGTAAAGCAATTTTGTGCATAGAATACTTTTCTTCCCTGTGTATAACAGGTTCTTTAACTTCATTTACATCATCTTCTGATCTTATATCTTTTCTCTCCCATATGAATATTTAGAGTCAGTATGTCTAGTTATAAAAGGGATTGTATCTCAAGGAATGTGATAGAGAAAAACATGAAATGATCACCATCACTCACTTCCCATAAATCAGAGATAATTTGGTATCATTCACAGTGAAGGTTACAAGACTATTAAATTATGTTAAAATAAAAGGAAAGAGGCCAGATAGTAAACACTTTAGGCTTTCCATGCCACATACATCTCTACTGCTGGTAAATTAAGGATTTTTTTTAAAATAAATGCATGATAGCTGCATATATGTTAACTATATAAAAAGCCACTTAAAATTTTTTTTCATAATTATACTGTGGAAAAATCTCTGAATAGGCAGCAAACTAAATTAAATTACAGTTGAAGTGCTTTCTATTTCCAGGTAAACACATTTTCTGGTGGAATTCTTTTAATAATTTAACAATAAACAATCAATTACTTAGAAACTACCAGAAAGTTTGAAGTCCCAAAGTTCATTAACCAAGAAATATTCCTTAGTAAAATGTAACCAGCTTGTTTGTACTTTGTATAGTCTGAGCACAGTTTACTGTTTTTTCTTTATTCTAATATAACAAATACAATCATTATTAGACTGATGTCACACATGGAAACTCTAAGGCTAGAGAGGGGAAGCAATACAATGAAATAGGTTTTTGGAAAAGAAGGTGGTTTGCATCAGTCAGGTGCAATTAAACCAGTCCTATAATCAAAGTACAATAAACCCCAGGAGTCCAGCCCTGATTATCTGTGAGTTACCGATGTGTGAGATGGAATATTCAAGGTGGTAATGTGAAGTATAACCCTTTGATAAAAGCCAAGAGCACTCACAAGGAGCTTCTAGTGATTTAACGGAAAGGAAAATCTCACTATTGGATTCTAGTGCAGTGAGGCCCAATATATAGTGATTTTACTATATATTGTCAATGATATTGATAGTGGAGTTGTTTATTCATGGGTCAAATTTAGATATTACCCCTTGTGTACACAGTTTCAGTCTACTTTTAAAGTAAAACCTGGAAACACTATGTTAGATATTATTTTGCTCAGAAACCCTGAGTATTGTCATACAGATGCTGTTCAAGGCAGCCCAACTGAGGAAGGGTGTGAGTACTAAAACTCAGCCTCTTTGCCAAGCCATGCACCTTGGCACAAGGCTGCATACACTAAAAAGAGGTGCCTTTTTTATAATTATCACAAAAATGCCATATGAGCTAAATCTGACCTCATTTAGTTTTTCCCATTATCAACATAATCTCAAAGTCTCTTTGTGTTGCTAATCAGTATTGAGTCAGTAGTTTAGAGAAAGATGTTTGTGATAAGGCTAGGGAATCAAAACTGTGTCATTGTAAGTTAATTAGCATACTCAGGAACAATACTGTCATCTGAAAAATGTCATTTCTCCCAAACTTCTAGGCCACATTTCAAAACACCTGCTTTATAGTTTCATCTCAATATTCCACCAATGCCTCAATTCAGTACAAATTTATTACCTATCCACTCCAAGCTGCTCCTCCTCTTATTTCTTTATTTAAATAATCCCATTTTATATCAAATAGCTTAGAACTCCACCAGCATTACTTACCCTTTGCTCTCACACCCATTTGTCACTTTCCCAGAACACAATCTTTCTTAGTACCTCCTCATTCTAATTTATCATGTATTGATACTTACTGCTACTTACATGTATCAGAGATACAGCTCTAGTTTTGTCATTTCCGAGGTCAAACATCTTTAATGGCTCTTCATTTCCTGAACAATTACTTTTAAACTACTTGCCCTGATATTCAAAGTCATCCATAAACTGCCCCATCCTGCCATTTTCCATTTTACTTTCCAGGATTTACGCCAGAGAAGCTATTTTCCCGTAGATGAGCCATGTAGAAGGAAAATGCCTTACTCAAAATATTAATACCAACACATTCTTCTGAATTCCCAGTATATTTCATGAACTTATTTTTAAATAATAGCTTATTGAGATAAAATTCACAATTAATTCACCCATTTAAAGTGTACAATTCATTGGTTTTTAGTATATGCACAGAGCTGTGAAACCATCGGCACAATCAATTTTCATCACACTAAAAGTTAACACTATTATCCATTAGTAGTCACTCCTCAATTCCTCCTAATTCCCCAGTCCTAGGCAACTACAATATATCCTCTGGACACTTCACATAAATAGAATAATTCAATATGCGGTATTTTGTGACTGACTTCTTACACTGAGTATAATATTTTTAAGGTTTATCCATGCTGTAGCGTGTGTCAGTACTTCATTTATCTTTATTGCTAAAAAGTATTACATTATAAGGATATACCAAACTGACAGTTTTCCAAAGTGGCTGTACCATTTACATTCCCTTTAGCAGTGTATGAGAGTTCCAATTCTTCCATAATCTCATTGATACGTATTATTATCTGACTTTTTGATTATAGCCATCCTAGTGGGTGTGAAGTAGTATGTCACTGTGGTTTTGATTTTTATTTCCCTGATAGCTAATGATGTTGAGGATCTTTTCGTGTGCTTATTTGCCAATTACATATTTTTTCTGGAGAACTATCTATTGTGATCCTTTGTTAATTGTTTAATTGGGTCACTTTCCTTTACTGAGTTTTAAGAATTCTTATTCTAGATTCAAGGCTGTTATAAGGTAAATTATTTTCTCCCATTTTTGTGGGTTGTGTTACCCTTTGTGATAATATTTGATTTATTATTTTTCTTTTGCTTGGGCTTGGTGTCATACCTAAAAGGCTCTGCCTAATTCAAGGTTATAAAGAATTATGCGTAATTTTCTTCTAAGAGCTTTATAGTTTAGTTCTTACATTTAAGTCTATGATTTCTTTTGAATTCATTTTGTGAATAATGTGAAGAAGAGATCCCATTTCATTCATTTGCTCATGAATATCCATTTGGCCCAGAACCATATGTTGAAAATATTTATCTTTCCCTAATACATTTTCTTGAAACCCTTGACAAAATAAATTCATCATAAATGTGAGGGTTTACTTCTGGATTCTTAATTATATTCATTTTATCTATATGTTTAACCTTAGGTCTGCACCGCATGGTCTTCACTATTGCTTTGTAGTACAGTAAGTTTTGAAACTGGGATATGTGAGTCCTCCAACTTTGTTCTTCTTTTCAATATTGTTTTGGCTTTTCTTGGTTGCTTGCATTTACAGTTTGAGGTTCAGGCTTGATTTCTGCAATGAAGTCACATAAGTTTTTGATAGGAAGTGTGTTGAATCTGTAGATCAATTTCAGGAGTATTGTCATCTTAACAATATTAAGTCTTCTGATCCATGAACATGGAGTGTGTTTCAGTTTAGTTCTTCTTTAACTTCTTTCAACAAAGTTTTTTAGTTTTCAGAGTACAGGCATAACTTAGAGATACTGTGAGTTCAGTTCCAGACCACAGCAATAAAGCGAATATTGCAACAAAACAAGTCACACAAATTTTTTAACTTTCAAGGCATATGAAAGCTATGTTTACACTATACTGTAGTCTATTAAGTGTGTACTAGCATTATGTCTAAAAAATGTACATACCTTAATTTAAAAAACACTTCGTTGCTAAAAACCGCTAATCATCATTTGAGCCTTCAGTGTGTCATAATCTTTTTGCAATAGTAACATCAAAGATCACCAATCACAGATCACCATAACAAATAAAAGTTTGAAATATTGCAAGAATTACTAAAATGTAATACAAAGTCACAAAGTGAGGAAATGCCACTGGAAAAATGGCATTGATAGACTTGCTTGATACAGCATTGCCACAAACCTTCAATTTTTAAAACACGCAGTATCTGCTGTGAAGCACAATAAAATTAGGTATACCTGTTTAAGTTTTGTCCTTATTTTGTTAAATTTATTCCTAGGTATTTTATTCTTTTTGATGATATTGAAACAGAATTGCTTCCTTACTTTTAAATTTGAATTTTTCATTGCTACTGTATAGAAATACAACTGATTTTATTAGAACTCATTTATTAGTTCTAATACATTTTTTTGAAGTGGATTCTTTAGGAATTTCTATATACAAGATTAGGCCATCTATGGATACACATAGTTGAACTTCTTCCTTTCCAATCTGAATGCTTTTTGTTTTGCTTCTTAAATTTCTTGGCTAAAACCTCCAGTTGAAGAGAAGTGATGAGAGTGGCATTCTTTCTTGTTCCTGATTTAGGAGAAAAAATTTCATTCTTTCAAAATTAGATATTACATTAGCTGTGGGTTTTTCATACATGCCTGTTATCAGGTTGAGGAAGTTCCCTTTTATTCATAGTTGGTTGAGTGTTTTATCATCAAGTGATATGGGATTTTTATCAATTTTTTTCTGAATCTATTGAGATGATTATGTAGCTTTCTAAAAAAAATTGTTTAGTCCATTATTATATTGATAATGGCATATTGAATCATCTGATTTTCAGATGTCAAACCAACCTGGTATTCCTGGATAAATTCTACTTAGTTATAATGTATAATTGTAAAAATATTTTGCTGGATTTGGCTTTCTATAATTTTGTTCAAGATTTTGCATTTATATTCATGAGATATTGGTCTGTAGTTTTCCTTTTTGTGCTTTGTCTGGTTTTGGTATCAGGGTAATATTGGCCTCAAAGAATGAATTGAGTTCACTCTCTTCTTTTCTATTTTTTTAACTGTTTGTAAAGAAATTATATTATCTTTCATACGTTTGGTAGAAATCACCAATGAAGCCATCTGGGCCTAAGCTTTTACTGTATGGGTAGTTTTTGATTACTAATTCCATATCTTGTTATAGCTTCATTCAGATTGTATATTCCTTCTTGAGTCAGTTTTAGTAGTTTGTATCTTTCTATGAATTTGTCCATTTCAACTAAATTGACTAACTTGTTAGAATACAATCGGTCATAGTATATTTCCTTATAATATTTAATATAGTATAACTTTTTCTGTAAGAACAGTAGTAATATCACTTCTTTCATTTTTGATTCTGGTAATTTGAATGTTCATTTTTTTTCTTGGCCAATCTAGCTAATGGTTTGTCAAATTTATTGAAATTTTCAAAAAACCAGCTTTTGTTATTTTTATTTTCCCTATCATTTTTTATTGTCTTAATAATTAATTTCCATTCTACTTTTTAAAAACTGTTTCTTTCTGCTTGCTTCAGATTTAGACTGTTACTCGAATTTCATCATGTACTAGCCAGCAGGTAGGATGGAGGAGTCAGGAGGCATGGAGTGCGCATGCATTTGTTTAGGGGTCACAATGAATAACGGGTGCTTATCATTTTTACTCACTTATATTGTCTAGCAATAATTATACAAGCTTTAAAGGGGGCTGGAAAATGTAATCTCTACCTGAGGAGTCATGCACCCAGGTAAAACTTGATATTACATTATTCCAAAGAAGAATATAAAGATCAGTGGATAATATTAGGTAAGACCTAGAAAATATCAGAAATTATTAGGATGATTTGAGCAAATGAATGTTGGGAAGAATATTTTCTTTCTGATATGGAAGAAAAAGTATTAGAATACCTTGCAAAGGAGCAAATATAACTACATACAAAAATATAATAATATGAGGGAATATGCTAATTTTGTTGTGAGAATATTATATAAAAAAAGAAGATGGATAAAATATTTTAAAAGTACAGTGTATTGGACTTGTGACTATTACTGTAATTTACCAATTAGATAAATTATATTCAATGAACTAGAGTGAGCAAATCTACAGCTATACAACTAAGGATAATGTACATGGTTGAAAGAACCATTATATGACGAAAATTTTTTGAAATATTGATTGAAATATTAAACAGTATGGATTCAATCTTAATAAATATTTGTTATTCTAAGTGTGCTTTTGCCAAATAAAACTGCCAATACCCTGCAATTCTCACATGAAAAGAAATGATTATTAGGGAGTTTCTCTCATTTCAAACCAGAAATCATCTCTGTAGAAATGATTGCATTCTCTCTATTTACAAAAGCAGCAACCCATTTATTTGATTTCCCCAAATGAATTCTAGGTACTGCATTTTGTTATACTATAGCTCTTTTTAAAAGACCTATGAGTCAGAAAATAATAATAAATACAATTGTCTCTACTTATATTTATTATTTTCTTTCATTTTAAGATGCTCTTCTTACTCAACTGCGGCTCTTTTTTTGTTAAATATCTTTAAAGTCCTTCTTTTCACATGGTTTTCCATTGCCACTGTAATTGATTTTAAGGTTTTTATATATTAATTACCATAACTATATATATATTTAGCAAAACACAACACAGGATCTTAGAATACAAGAATGGGCTAGTGTGCATTATTGCATTATTTTCAACATATATAAAAGTCAAAAAGTCTAGTTTAGAGAAAAGGGAACCCTTGAACACTGTTGGTGGGAATGTAAACTGGTACAGCCACTATGGAAAACAGTACAGAGATTTCTCAAAAACTAAAAATAGAACTACCATATGACCCAGCAATTCCACTCCTGGGTATATATCCAAAGAAACCCCCGAAACACTAATTGAAAAGATATATCCACCCAATGTGCATAGCAGCATTATTTACAATTGCCAAGACATGGAAACAACCTAAGTGTCCATCAGTGAATGAATGGATAAAGAAAATGTGGTATTTATATATTTACACACACACAAACACACACACACAATGGAATACTACTTAGCCATAAAAAAAATGAAATTTTTGCCATTTGCAGCAACCTCGATGGTCTTGGAGGGCATTATGCTAGGTGAAATAAGTCAGACAGAGAAAGACAAATACTGTATAATATCACTTACACATGTGATCTAAAAAATACAACAAACTAGTGAATATAACATAAAAGAAGCACACTCACAGATATAGAGAACAAATTAGTGGTTACCAGTGGGGGGGGGCAATATAGGGGTGGGAAAGTGGGAAGTACAAACTAATGGGTGTAAGGTAGGCTCAAGGATGTATTGTACAACACAGGCAATATATCCAATATTTTGTAATAACTGTAAATGAAATAATTGTATAAAAATATTTTTTTTAAAAAAGGGAAGGGAGAGGGGATTGTTATAGAATAAGAGACTTAAGGGACATAACAACCAAATGTAACATGTAGATCTTGTTAGGATCTTGATTTGAAAAAGAAGCAACTCTAAGGCATTTTTACAGATCACCAGAGAAATTTAATTATAGACTAGATATAATAAAATATCATGGAATTATTGTTATAATGTGATAAAGGCAAGACATTATTAAAAATATTTCTTATCTGTTAGAGATGCATACAGAAGTGTTCACAGATTTTAAAAATATGATATCTAGTTATGCTTTAAAATATCCCAAGAATAGCATGTGTGAAGAATACATGGAATGAAATTGGCAAAACAGTGATATGTATTCAAGCTGCATAATAAGACATGAGGATCATTATAGGTTTCTCTCTCATGTTTGAAATTTTTCATAATAAAAAGTTTTAAGGGATGAAAACAATTGTAAGTAAATAAAAGGGTACCTAGTCCATTTGATCATCCCTTATCATTGAGCTTTGAAAGGCTGGTATATTTGTCCTAGAAATTTCTTTAGTTTTCTACACATATTGTTCATTAGCAATCCGATTTCTATTACTTTAAGATAGAATGCCTTCCATACCTCATATGGAAAGGAAGTTTACAATTGACCACATTCTCAATCTATATAACCAAGGTTAAAAAAAATTATCATAAATAAAATATTACTTCTAATGCTCAATAAAAAAAAGCTGTTTATATATGCAATAAACATCTAGTTTAGAAATGGATAAAGGACTTGTACTGATTTTTAAAGTGATAAACCATACAATGGACAAAGTGTATGGCCAGGCAATTCACAAAAGAGGAGTTTAAAATAACCAATAAAAGCATGGAAAGAAAGTTAACGTCAACAGTAAACATAAAATTGCACATTTAAACAAAAAAAATGTATTTCCAAACTTCAAATGGAAGCAAATGAAAAAAAAAATCTTACTTCAGTGAGAAAGAGAAGATGTAACTCTCTTACCTTGATGGTGGACTCTAATCTCAACAGTCCTGTTCGACAGCGATATGACAGCATCTAGTAAAACTGATAATGCGGAAAAATACTCATTTCCACTTCAAGGTACATGCAACTGAACATTTTGTTTTAATTTCAAAAGCAGTTATGTAAAAGAATGTTTACTGCAGTATTGTTATAAATGACGAAACTTTGAAGTAAACTAAATGCGTATCAGTACAGGAATTAACACTATGTAATAGTTAAAAATGAATGAATAAATTACACTTCCTTGTATATATAAACCATGGATATATAGTTAAAAATAATTTTAGGAGGAAAATGCAAGCTTTATCAATGGCATATTGTCTCAACTCCAACATAAGCACAAAACAACTGTATGTTTTAAGCATGCATATATATGCATCTAATAAAATTGACTGTAAAGATACACATCAAACTCGTGACATTGTGAATTATGGATTTTTGCAGGAATAAAAGAGGTAGGGAAGAATAATAGGGTGTGGTGAGTTTCTAAAATAAAAGGCAATGGCTACTACATATGACATTAGCAGTTCACTAAATGAATACAAAATATCTTCATGTAAATTTACACATGAGCATAATAATTATATCATTATTTTAAAATGTGAAATAGTGGAAACAACATAATATACAATGAATGGGAATTAGGATAATAAATTATGGTATATCTATATTATGAAATAATATACAGCCATGAAAATTATATTACATGAACATTTAGTGTTTTAGGAATTGCTCACAGTATTGTGCTACATTAAAGAGCATGTGATAAATTTTAATGTCATTATCCTAGATATGAAAAAATGAGCATCAAAATATAATACATTTACAAACACAGTGCACAATCCCACAAGGAAATCAATCACATAATGTTGGAAAGGACAGAAGATGTTTCTGAGAGCCTTTTTTTCAAACAAGAATTATTTCTCAAAGCCTAGAGGCATAAGTTTCTAGGTCTTGATTGTGATCTTAGTGAAACATATTAGAAGCTCACATTATGGAATGTGATATGATGGGCTTGGCATCAGAAGGATAGTTTTAGACTCAATGCCAATATTACTATTGTATTTTAAACTTTTTATCTTGAGGCAATTTCAGCATGTTGAAAAAGGATATTTTTTTTTCCCTAAGAACTGAAATTTAGGAATGCTTATATCTGAACAACTCTGTACTCTACTGCACTACACTAGCCATACTCTTTGCCTAAGCTAAACTTAGTGCACTAAATAAAAATGTGAATAAAAGTATAAAATGTTTCCTAAAGCCTTTTCAGACACCCACTGCTATGTAATTCAAGCCTGACAAATGTAATAATTCTTTACATTTTAAAGCATAGTTAATTGAGGAGAAGCCAGAGGTCTGGGAAATAGAGCATATTATCAAAGATTAAAAACATTCAGTAAATATATGAATGAATCAATAATGTTTCAATGATTAGTAACGGGATGTACTCAAATTTTCTATATACTTTTGAAATGAGTGTGTATACCCCTTAATTGCAAATGTTATATATAATATCTTGTAAATTAAAAAATAATATATAATCCACTAAAAGCTTAAATAGTGTTCTGAAAGAGTGTATTCTAAGAGGGTCATTATGTAACTTTTATGTCAAGAAAGCTTTGGACTAAATAGTTTTTAAATCTCTTATAATCTTACATGTATCTTGAATGCAAACTCTCTCCTCAAAGAATACTCAGTAAAATGGGGAAAGACTTGACATAAAGATTCAAGATTCTAAACATTCTATAGTAGAAATATTTAGGCATCTTCTCAGCCCTCAAAACATTATTTTTATTTAAATTAAATTGATTGAATGACTGATTGATTGAAAGAGCATCTCCCTATCCATTCCAGAGCACTGGATCCTCACAGCCAATGTTGTGCCCATGTACAACTTCACATGACTAATTAGACTAGTAATAAACACCTTAAACAAGCCATGGGTTCTTTCCCATAGGATGATGGAATTGGACACAGGAGACAGTCAGGTCCTCCTGGTGGTCAAATTTGTATCCTATGAATTCAAGGTCCTCAGTGAAATATGTTCTGCCATGAAAGCAAGGAACAGAAAAAGCTTGGCTCTGACATGGAAGAATACAGTGCAGAAGGTAAACGATAGGAGAGACTGAGTCAATTATGAAGTTCTACTAATTTCTGGCCCCTGTCAATTTCTGAGGAAACCATCATACGTTTCAGCTATAAGGGTTCATGAAACAACCATGTGTCCTTATCCCAAATTCTGCTTTTGAACAAAAGCTTGCTCAAGTTAGTTTTAGTTAGTTCTAACTGTAGTCTAATGGATTCAAGTTCTGTATATAAGCAATTGTCAAATCAATAATTGTATGGAAACTGTTCCCTAAATGCTCCTTAAATGCCATCCTCAAAAGACACAGTGAAACAAGATAACAAGGTAGGCAGTCTTCTCTCAAACAAATCAAAGAAAACACCATTGGTTAGGATTCTAACACAAACTTGTTAAAGCACAGAATATTCCATTTCCTTTATTTCATCTCTCTGCTAAGCCATTCCTGGATCTTCAGTTTTTAATAGGATTATTATAATTAGACTAAGATAAGAACGTTCCCTTTCAGAGACCTACTCTTTTTTCTTTCTTGCTTTCTTTATATCTTTCCTTGATTCTCAGTGATTAATACCAGTGTCACTAAGTCCTGTAGATGTAGACTGGCAACATTAACCAGAGGATTCCTGTGGAAGTCTGAACCAGCATGTGTAATAAATCATGCCGATTGCTTAGGCCAGAGTAAAAATTCTCTGCTTACAACAGAGGGGTTCTTTTGTAGAGAGAAATTAAAACTCAAAGGAAGTTTGAATTACACCATTAGAAGTGACTGAGATTTTTGGCTTGTTATTAATGGATACATCCCCTTTTAAATATAAATTTCTCAATTATTGTCAGATAAGTAAATTGTTGTTTAGTTTTAAGCAAGATACTTAAAAGTACAGAATTATAGACTATTATAACTGGAAATAATTTAGGTATAATTTAATCCATCACTTCTTTTAACAAATTTATAGACAGAAAATTACTCCCTCAAGGTCACATAGAAAATTAATCATATAGTTGAGCTTAAATCTGGTTCTGATAACTCTTTGTATAGCTGTTTCATTTAAAAAATATCTTATATAACCTTTCAATTATAAATAATACCCAATTGCTAAATGAATAATTTATTAACTTAATATTCTTCTTAGTTCACCATTTTTAAAGGCCACTGAGATACAGATTCAATGATTTTTTTCTGAAGTTACTATGAAGAATAAATACGGTCGCAGTCCTCAAGAACACAGGGATGGATAAAGATTAGAGCTACAGATGCAAATATCTATTATATAGAGCAATATGTAGTGTAATAGAAAGATCAATAATGTAATAGATAAATATAAAAAATGTCCTGGAAATACAGGGAAAAAAAAACTTTATAGAAGAGATAACACTTGACTGAATTGTGAAGTATATGTTTGGGTCTGCAAAGTAGAGAAAGAAAAAATTCTTATTAATTGGTATCAGTATGGTAGCATCCCTTGTGAACCTGAAATTATTTCAAGTACTTTACACACTATCTATCTATGGATCTATCTATCATCTATCTATCTATCATCTATCTACCTACCTACCCATCTCTTAACAATAAAATCATATGGGGAAGTTATTTGTGCATTAAAAAAATAAAATGGAGGGGGAAAGACCCAGGAAATTAACATTTGTAGCAATTGTACAGTTAGTAAATGGAAGAACCATGATTCAAATCTATGGCTGCCTGACTCAAACTCACCCTTTTGGAAACATTGCACATGTAAACACACGCATGTGCACACATACAATTACACAATTTAAGAAAACATAAAAAAGCAAAGAACGTAAAAGAATAATTTTGCAAATTGATTCTTTTTTGCTGAGTTGATAGCCAAATTATGAAAAATTATTGTGTTTTCTTAAAGTTTTCCCAAAATGTTCTTGTTTTCTCAGATTCATGCTCCATATAACAAGTCAAACAATACAAAATATATAGACTTTTTAAAAAAGTTAACAGTGAAAGGTAATTGTCTAGCTGCTTTACTTGCATATAGATGGTACTGTGTGTGAGATGGAATGATAATAGATCCAGGAATGCGTGTGAGGGGTAACAATCTATTTGTTTCTAAGGGTCTAGCCATAATATTTGACATTGATATCTGCAAAAGCTTGCATGTGTTTCTGGCCCCTGAAAAGCATATTGCTCTCAGATGATGTCAGTATTTAGTATAAAAAGTTTATGTGTTCAACTACTTTTCAGATTTCTCTTATAAAAAAAAGGTTTTACCTTACATTGAATATTTTGACAATACAAAAATTGATAAGTTCAGTTTCTCTTCTAATAAAACAGATCTTCTCCCTCACCACTCTCAAATTCCTATCTCAGTATCCATTTTTAATATTTGATGCATAGATTTAATCTAGACACTTAAACAGTCCAGTTACAAAGATGTAAATGTTTCATTATGATTGGCTTCCTTATAAAAGATAAATTGCTTCTAATGCTTAAAACAAATTTAATTATGGGGTGGAATTTTGGGGTGAAAAATAAGAAAAGTGAAATGGATGTTGTGCTACATAATTTTTACACATTTAATTGTGAACATTCATTAGAATTAAAAACTATACTTTAATTTTATGACCCTAAATTTCCAGGAATTAAAGCTTTCAGCATCCTCTGGACTGGCTGGATAGAAGAACACTAACAGAACACAAAAACAACTGTTAAGAGACTTGGACAGAGGTATTAACTGACATCAGCCATCCATTCAGGCAAGAGATACTAAGTGAATAATTCATTTATTAGCTTAACCAAATATTGATACAAAGCCCCATAGATACCTAAGGAAATATGTGTAGTTCAGTATAGGTACAAATAAAGAACACAAATGTAACAGCACTAGTCGTTTTTATAGATTATACTATCTTTGAGGTAATACAGTATCATTTACATTACAAGTGAGATATCTTGGATTATCCTTAAGAGCACCTTAATTCTCATTGCACATAATTTATTTTTGTTTTTTGCGGGGGCATTATGTGCCCTATTAAGACTAGTTAATTCCCCTTATTTTGGAGAGAAAGGTTATATGATTTGTTTGATTTTGTGTGTGTGTGTGTCTTTTTTCCCCATAAGAAGAAACTATCTGGGATTAGGACAAACATCATTTTATTACATCTCAATCTTTTTATCCTTATATTCAATAAATATGATCTCCTATTTCTGTTTACATTGTATTAGTATAAGACTTATATTTTTGAATAAATTTTTAAAATATACTTTATCTTAGTCAATGGATAGCATATTAATTTTTTGGCACCAAACTTACTTTCCAACCTGTAACGCTTCATTGAAATTTCAAGTAACCCAGAACTTTTCCCTAGGAGTCACTTTAATTTTCATTGATTTTTATCTAATGGACTTGTTGTAAGGATTAAAGAAAAAAATAACGGGGAGGGGAAATTTATTGATAGTTATTAAATGACATAATATGTTCATATACTGTAATAGCTAATCTTTGCACTAAACTAATAAAATTAAAAGTATTAATCTCATTAAAAATGAGAAATTTTTGACTCATTTATATGGTGCCGTATTAATTAATCATTCAAATTATCATTTGATTGTACTGGGAATTCAAATTCTATGGGATTAAATGAAACAGTAATATACACTTTTTTATTCAACTTCCTAATATTTCCTGCTGATCATTCTCGCTCCCTTTCTCTATCATTCTGTATATACACGTAAATCTATCACCTAAAGGAACTGTCTACTTGATTGAAATGAATAGGAGACAGCACAACTCAGTTATATTGCCTTGGACTCAGAAATAGCTATTGCTCCTGTGCTCTGTAGGGTAAGCCTTACAGAGGTATTGCTCCTGTGCTCTGTAGGGTAAGCCTTATGTTTTGTCATTTTTTTTTTCCCCTTGATGACTGTCTACCTTCCATATTATTGGTTTCTTATATCTGCTGACAGAAGTTTTTATTAGCCTGCCAGAATCATACAACTATGAAGTACCTCATTCCTTGCTCTGTCACATGTTTTTAAAGAGTCACTTGATGATGGGCATTTAAGCTGCTTATAGTTTATCAATTTTACAAATACTAGAGCAATATTCACCATTGCACATCTACTAAGTGGTAGTATCTGCAAAGGATACATTCTAAAATTTAAATTATTGTGACTAAAGATATAGTATTTATATTAATTTATTTAGATGTCAACAACCTTTGCACTAAAAAAAAAGAGCTTTAATTCATACCAACAACATGTATTAAGGCAAACATCTGCCACTCTATGTCTTTTCCAACTGTAGGTTTTCTTTCTTTTTTGTAATAAAAGCTTGTTGTTAATTTGCAGGGAGAAAAAGTCTAGTGGCATTTGCAGTGTACATTTCTTATAACAGTCCATACCAACACAGAAGGGTCTGGCAATTTGAATATGTGATTTGGGGTACACTTTCTCCTTAGCTAAACATGTATGAATGCTTGCCCTAATTTAAAATAAAACAACCATTCTTTCAGTTTTTCTTGCTTTGCATGGAAGTTTAGTTTAACCCTACTTTTGTTGACAAAGGAGGAAGTTTATCAGCTGGTATACCCTGCTGAGGAGGAAAAAATTACATATTTCATTTCAAATGGATTTGGATGCAAAGGATGTTAGAATACTGATTGTGGAAGCAGATCACCTGATTCTAAATCCTAGTTCCACCATTTACTGTGTGGCCCTTGGAAAGTTAGTTATCCTCTCTGTGTCACATTTCCTCATCTTTAAAGGAGAATAACAATAGCACCTATATCATAGGGCTTTTGTAAGGATTAAAGGAGTACATAGAGTTCTTGGAACACTGTCTGGTATGAGTATTATTAATTTTATTCTTATATAGTGCATGAAAATAATTCTAAATGTTCTGCATTATTTCATAACTATATTAACCAATAGACAACATTTATTGCCACAATAAGCCTAACATTTTGTAACAAAAACATGAGTCACAGGAAATAAGGCAATATATATTTAAAATTACAAATATAATTTCCTGCTTTTAAGGAATTTATGGTCCACTAGAGGAGACAAGTCATGTATACACAAATATGTGTCTAACAACAAAATGCAGCACATGTTAGTATCAGATCTGTAACCCAGAAAACTTAACTCAGTGGTAGTGGAAAGAGCATATCCTCATGAGATGTGAAACTGGACTGTGCTATGAGATTTGTGAATAAACTTTTGAAAGCAAATTCATAGTTGTAAGATCTAAATTCTGTTATCTGTTAAATAAAAATACGGGACTATAAATTATTCAAGAGGCCTTCCAACCCTAAAATTCCATTTGTTTTAAATCTATGAACAAGTGCTGCAGGTTCAGAATAGTGAGAATTAGAACGAACAGCAGTAATGAGAATGGTTGGTACATTGGAGAAGGGAGTTAAACTGAGTATTCATAGTCAGATTCAAGTGGGAATTATTTTCTAGAAAACTGTGCTAGGTAACTATTTTACTGTGCTTGTTATTATTTTCATGTATTTGTCACTAAGGATGTGGTAGGTTTTACATTAAATGGTTTAATGTTATCTAATAGCTTTCTTGAACCATGTAATCACAATTTTTAATAGCTAATTTTAATACAGTATGCCATCAGTATAACCTCTTATGAACCATCAAGTGGCTTCTTTGCTTGCTTGTTTTCAAAAAAATTCAATATAGTTTAACAGTCTATAAATGGGTAAATTGAAATATTATAAGGACTAACATATACAAGAAGGATGAATTATTGTGGCAAGGAGAACTAGGACAATCTTACTTCTAATACATAGGAGTCAGAATGTGACCTTGACTATACCAATCAGATGAAATTCTCCAAATCTGTGGTAGATAGAGAGCAACCCAAGGAAGGAGGACAAGACACAAACTCCATATCCTGGTAAAGGTTCTGGAGTAGAGCGAACATTTGGCTTTACAGATATGAGTGGAAGAGTTACTAGTGGTGGGGTCACATGCACATCATCTGTATTGTCAGCTGTGGTATAATGACAAGAAGCAGTGCCGTCCATGCTGCAAAGAGGCTGCTATGAAATGGAGTTTCCTCCTGGCTGCAAACACTCGAACTTGATTTTGGTTTTCCTAGATATATTTCCATTTAATATCTTAGAATTAATTATTCTGCTAATACTAGTATTTTGATTGATATCATTTTTAAAGAAATAATTTACAAGCCCAGATCATGTGATTGTGTAAAATTTGTTGTAATGAATACTTCAAAAAAATGTTTAGAGGTGTGACTTCAGGGTAAGATGATGCCTCCAGCAGAGGTGTATACATCAACACTCAGAGAGAAATCAGTGGGGCTAACCAAAGATATATATAAAATTACACAAACAAAAACAAAAAACATGTAGTACTTATTGGAAAGTAGAGAAATGTGCCATCCATATTTCATTATTCCAAGATATTCATGTTATATGGTGTGCAGTTGGGAAAGACATTGCTGTCTAAGTCATAAACCCAATAATACATTGATATTATAGTTGATAATTAGTATAACCATCTTGGAGGTTGGAAAACAGAAGGAATCAAAATATTTTAAGTAAATGTTTTACTGGGAATTTTATGTTTCAATTTTATAATTTAACATAAAAAAAGACCTTATTTATCCCATAAATGGTTGGAAATAGCAATGATGTTTATTTATGTGTAAGAATTTACTTTTTTTAAAAAAAATAAAGGTGTTCAAATAGCCCCTTGGAAACCTCTTGTCTATGGGTTATAGAGAGAATTCAGCTTAAGCCTTGATGAAGGCTAAACTTCTGGCTGATTATATGATTCACTGCTTTTTACTGTGAGCACAAAGCAAATCTGCAACACAAATTCCTTAGCACCAATTTCAAAAATTAATCCTTTAAATTTAGGAACATAAGAAGAAGCTATTTCTAAGAGAAATATTCCCATTTTCATTTAAAATGTTATTAAATAAATGGTAAATTTTAGTTCTAGTGTAGTTTCAAATCCACTAGTCTTCTTTAAAAAAACAAAAAGCATGATTCACCATTCATAAATCAGGATTCAGAGATTGAAGATACTCTGAAAATATGTGAAACCAAAATGCTACAAATCATAGATAAAAATCCATACATTTCCCTTGTTGTAGATTCCAAGTATAAAGATCTTCACCAGGAGTAGATTCTATGTCAAAAAAAAAATCACTTTCCCTGCTCATCCACAAGAAGCAACTCCTTAGCCTTTAAAGTTTCATCATGAGATTGCAGCAATTCAGTCACATCTTCAGGCTCCGCTTCTAATTTCTAGTCTCTTCTATTTCCCCCAAATATGCAGTTACGTCCTCTACCGAAGTCTTAAACCCCTCAAAGTCATCCATGAGGATTGGAATCAACTTCTTCCAAACTTCTGTAAATGTCAATATCTTTACCTCTTGTTATGAATCATGAATGGTCTTAACTGCTTCTAAAATGGTGAATCCTTTCCGTAAGTTTTCAATTTACCTTACCCAGATCCATCAGAGGAATCATTATCTAAGGTAGCTATAGCCTTACAAAATGTATTTCTTAGATAATAATACTTGAAAGCCAAAATTACTCCTTGATCCATAGGCTGCAGAATGTACCTTGTGCTAGCAGGCATGAAAACAATACTAATCTCACTGTACATCTCCATCAGACCTCTTGGGTAACTAGGTACATTGTCAGTAAGCAGTAATAATTTTGAAAGGAGTCTTTTTCTGAGCAGTATATCTCAATAGTGAGCTTCAAATATTCAGTAAATCATGTTGAAAACAGATATGCTGTCATCCAGGCTTTGTTGTTCCATTTCTAGAGCACTTGCAGAGTAGATTTAGCATAGTTTTTAAAGGCCCTAGGATTTTGAGAATAATAAATGCGCACTGGCTTCAACTTAAAGTCACCAGCTGCATTAACCCCTAATTAGAGAGTCAGCCTGTACTCTGAAGCTTTGAAGCGAGGCATTGACTTCTCCTCTCTAGCTGTGAAAGTCCTAGATGGCATCTTATTCCAACAGAAGTCTGTTTCATCTACATTGCAAATCGGTTGTTTAGTGTAGCCACTTTCATTAATTATCTTAACTAGACCTTTGGATAACTTGCTGAAGCTTCTTCATCAGCACTTGTCGCTTCACCTTGCACTGTTTTGTAATGAAGATGGTTTCTTTGCTTAAACCTTGTGAACCAGCCTCTGCTAGTTTCAGACTTCTTATTCTGCTGCCTCCTCTCCTCTCTCAGCCTTCAGAGAATTGAAGAGAGTTAGGTCCTTGCTCTAGAGTAGGTTTTGTCTTAAGGGAATGATACGGTTGATCTGGTCTTCTATCCAGATCACTAAAACTTTCTCCATATCACCAATAAGGCTGTTTCACTTTCTTATCACTCATGTGTTCTCTGGAGTAGCACTTTTCATTTCCTTTAAGAAATTTTCCATTGCATTCACACCTTGGCTAACTAGAGCAAGAGGCTGAGCTTTTGGCCTACGTCAGCTTTTGACATTCCTTCTTCACTAAGCTTTTGATATGAAGGGAAAGATGTATGACTCTTCCTTTTACTTGAACACTAAGGGCCCATTGTAGATTTATTAATTGGCCTACTTTCAATATTGTTGGGTCTCAGGGAATAGTGATACCCAAGGAGAGGGAGAGAGACAGGGAAATGGCTGATTGGTGGAGCAGTTAGAACACAGACAACATTTATCCATTAAGTTCGCTGTCTTATATGTGTGTGGTTTGTGGTGCCCTAAAACAATTACAATAGTAACATCAAAGATCACTAATCACAGGTCACTATAACAAATATGATAACAATGAAAATGTTTGAAATATTGTGAAAATTTCCAATGTGACACAGAGGCACAAAGTGAGCCAATGCTGTTGGAAAAATGTTGCCAATAGACTTGCTGTACATGGAGTTGCCACAAACCTTCAATTTGTAAAAAAAAAAATGCAATATCTGTGAAGCTCGATAAAGTGAAGCATAATAAAACAAGGTATGCCTGTATATAAATGATGTGTGGATAGATGACATATACTCATTTACTTCATTGGTTAGTTTATTTCTTTATTTCCTTTTTCTCCTAAATGAATACTGATTATTTATTTAAAAAATAGAAACGGAAGTAAAAAAGGATGAAGAGAAAGAAGGGAGAAAGGGAGGAAGATTAAAGGTCTGGCACATATCTCATGATTCTCTCCTAAAATTAACAAAATGACTATGAGAATGTAAATATCTGGGGAAATGCAACAGCATTAGAAGAAATGTAGTCAAGAAATCCACTTTCCTGAAGGCATTTTTCTTCTGTAAATAGTCTTCAAAAATTGGTTTATTTGCTTTTAGCAATTTATTGTTCATATCAGGTAATTATTTTTCTAGGTTCTGCTCATAAAACACACAAAAATCATTCTAGTCTCTTTCATCAAGTGATTTACATGAATTTAGATAAATAGATGGATAGGTAGATAGATGACAGATAAACAAACTTGAGTGTAACTGAACTTTGTTTTCATAGGATATTATAATTATCCCTTAAAGACATGGCCTCTTGATAGACTAACACTGAAGTGTTAATCAGTATTTTGCATTTATATTTGCTAATTCTGCAATTCCATTTGTCATCATGCTATTTCCCTCACTCTTTAGAATACAGAGTCACAGATTCTATTCTCAGGGTGGTGGAAATTGATTCAAACACTGACATTTAAGCCCCTTCAATCAAAGTACAATAGTCATGAAAATGTAAAAGATTAAAGAACAGATTGTGCAAACATATACTCCTCAAAAGCAAGTGCATTAATATTTTAAATAAATTCCTACCAGCACTGTTAATTATGAGAGAAAAATATGTGTTCAGTATCTTTGAAAAATAATTTTAATTTAGGTAAACCCATAAAAATGATATTATAATCAACAAAGTTACCATCAAATTGGAAGAGCATTTTAAATTATATATCTTTCTTACTCAGAATTATAGACAGTTTGTATTTCAAAAATGTTTCTCTAATCCATCCCACTTTTCTCTTCTTGTAACAACTTAATTTATGTTTTGTCATTTCTCACTTGGGTTAATAATTATTCCACCTGGTTACATTGCCCTTATTATCTTCCTTTAAATCTACCTTTCATATTTTTACTAGAAATATCTTACTAAAGATATATGAAGGTTGCAATCTCTTGCTTAAAATAATTTTTCATGGCCATCAATTTAAAAAGTAATTATTTTGTATGACTTTTCTGTGGTAAGTCTGTTTTATGTACTTATGTGTAGGGTAGTCTTACATCAGCTAGGTATAAACAGCTGCAGCCTTATAGCCCAACATAGTGATGGCTTTGAATTAAAGTGAAAAAGTAAATTCCTATCAAAAGGTAGAACTCCAAGTAGTATAATCAATCTCATGATTCATTTTATCTGTAAGGAAAGATAAATGCTGAGAAACACTCCAGGTTTGGTGCAGTGATTAAGGGAATGGCAGTATGGTCAGGGAAATGAAGAGGAAAAGTTAGAGGACTGATTTTAAGTATATTTGGTGAAGCTTCATATTAGATATTTAAGACTAAACCTAGAGGGACAGAGAATTTGTCTCCTTGCAAATTCGTATCAAAAGTCTCTACTGTGTAAGCAGCTCTAAATAGCCAGGTAGACAAGATGATCTACTTAGGAATGACATTCATCCTTCCTTTCTTGACTCTGTTCTAATTTAATTAGATCATGATCAAATTGGCCATGGTAATAGGAATAGAGATTATACATGAGCTTATCCCCATGGAATTAGCATCACTTAGACTGATCTTTCTACTACCACTGCTTGGTATTCAAAGACCTGTAGTTGTGACTAAGAAAAATGGCTCACATAACCCTGGAGAACCAGTTAGCTACTTACTGCAAATTAATTATATTTACATTCTATACTTTATGATCATGAAATGATTTGCCTTTGCTGAAATAGAAAAAATGCTGTTAGTAGTAAACGTCACAATTTAAAAGTTGCAGAATGTCAGTACTGAGTTATAAGAGAAATTCATGAGGAGTAGATGGACATCTTTCAAACTATAATAAGATATTAGAGTGATGATGTTTGGCAATGGACACTCATATTCTCAGTCATACCAGAAAGAGTTACTCTATATTAGATGAACACATTTTAGAAGTATATACTATGTACAGATGCTTAATGTTTTTGAACAGAGAAAAGCAAGGACTAAGCCAGACATATATGATTATTTTCACTCTGTTTGGACTATGTTCCACTAAAAGCCCTCCCTAGGAAGTTAGTTCCTTTAGTGTGCAATTATTACTTGCTGTTCAGTTTAAGCCTTGTGTACTTTGGGACTAAGGAAGCAGTGTAGTAGTCTCCTGGTTGTGCCTCCCTTTCAGCTAATTCCCCTGACTACTGCCCCAGGGATCACCTGTTACTTTGGATTTCACTCACTCTGAGATTGTAGTTTGCTAATTCTAGGTATTATTGCCATAAGCCTCTTTGTCATAGACATCTTTGTTTGCAAGCATCTCACTACAAACATTTTGGTCACATAACTGATTGTCCATAAGGCAATTTTGCCATAAAAGATTAAATAACAAAAAATAAAAGAAATAAAATTTTTAATAAAATTAAAAAGAACATAAATGAGAAATGAATGATAATACAAAATATTTGAATACATTTAAAATGTGTGTAGATAGACTGCAATACTGTGCTAATAACTGATTTTATTTTGTGGGTTGTATCTAAGCAATTGTCTTTGAAGTTTTTCTTTCATAGTATACTTTTTTGGGGGCTTCTTGATTTGTCTTCTTGTTCAGCATGCACTTCTTCTTTTTCACTAAAATTTCTTCCTCTATTAAGAGAGGTATCAGTTTCTAAATAGTAGGATAAGTATTGTAATCCTTGCAGGACATTTGGTCCCATACAAAATGTTCATTGAGACATTTGGTTCATGCCAAAAGGCCCTTGGAATTTGATCCTGTCCAAAACGTTCATAGAGACATTTGGTCCATGATATGCTAAATATCAAAAATAACTTTGCTGAAAGATCCCTGAATTTTGGACCCGTGCAAAATGTGTGTTGAGATATTTGGTCCATGGTGTGTTAAATAATATAAACATTTGATTTTGTTAAAATTTTATTTGTTATTCTTATGTAATTCGTGATGACCTTTGGATTTCACACTGATTCTTGTTCTTTATCATGAAGCTTGGTAGGGTTACTCTTAAGTCAAAGAGTAATTGTTCTCAAGTATATATAGACCTTGGCTTTATATTTATAAATATTTATAATTTAATATATTTATATTTATAAATATATTTATATTGGCTTTATATTTATTATATCTGTTAACAGTTTCAGTTATACTAATTTGATTTTATCAGTATCATCTGGGAGTTGGTGGCCCTATTTGAGTGTGAACACCAGGAACTTGGGTGATAACTTGTTCATTGCTTTGCTATTTGTCTTTTAACACTTCAGTAAGCCTCCAAATTGAAGGATAATGCACTACTATCAGCTTTTGAAATTTGCTTATGCCAGCCTTCCACTGCATTGTTCATCCTGTGATTGACATTCAGTACTGATGTATAAATATTCCAAATTTCTGGTGGAAATCTTGGATCTTTTGGTCTTTGTCTGCCTCTGCCATGCCTTCCACAAACATACACTTTCTCAACATGATCCATTAGGTCATCTACATTTTCTTCTGAATTATACACAATGTATTCATTTATATCTTCCAAAGGAACAAATGGAAGTCCAAACAACATGGATGTACACTTATGGGTGTTACTTTCCATTGTCACACACTCAAGTGTTAGATCTAAAGAAGTTATTTTTTTACCACAGTGATTGTGAAAAGCGAAACAAGCATTCTTTTTCTTGTGCCTTTAGTAGGAGTAATCAAATCATTCATATTTGCAATCTTGAAATCTATCATGCATAATCAAGGGTTAACATTGAGATTTCTTTCCCATGCAAACACAAATACTCGGGCAATATTTAGGTGTAGGGCATTAATTAGATGCCTGGTATCTCCCTCATGATCACTATTACACCCAACCTCTATGTGGTAGGAGAGCCATACCCATTCTAACTCCTTCCAAGTAAACAAGACTGTATAAAGTGTTTATGTCAATGCACTCAGCTCTCGTTTTACACAGCAGCTTGACCAAGCCCCTCCTTTCAAACTCTGTCCTTACTGAATGACCCAGCCACATGCAACCAAATGCTCAGTGATATATTAACACACCATCCACTTCTAGATGCCACTCTCAACTTGTCATCCTCTGTGCATTTCTCTAACTGTAGAACTTTTCCTCAGTACCCTTAGTTTATATAAATGCTGTTCTTGTGCAAGATTCAAACCCTGACCCATCTGCCTAACCCCATGTGCCATTACCAGCTAGGCTACCAAGCCAAGAAGGGTTATTACCAGCAATATAGCCACAACAAAATTATTGGATCAATAAAACATGATTTTATGTATTTTTTATGTATTAATCCTGTAAACCAAAAGTATAAATAAACACTATAGGCTATTTGAACCTAGAGATGCTTTCTAAGTGTAGACATTTTTGACAGGAACAAATATCAAGGACTATATTGCATGAACCAAATATGCTCATGAACCAAATATGTTTTTGATAGGACCAAATTTCAAGGACCTCTTGGTGTGGACCAAATACCTCAATGGATGTTTTGGACAGGATAAAATGTCCACTTATCTTTGTAACTGAGTTTTATATTGTGTTGTGAAAGCCTTCCACACTAATGTTTGTGTTCCTGTCATATTGTCACATGTTTGTTGATAAATATTCCAAAGGTCTATGGAAATGTGGGTTCAACACTGCACCTCAGAGACCCTCAGCTTCTTTCTCCTCCAGTGGAGTGTGTTTCATATTAAGAAACCAACTCTTGGGGTAAATCACTGTCATCTGTTAGCTCGATAAATCTAACACATTTCAACCAGATGAAACCAAACTCTCAAACCCAAAACGGGCAAACAGTTATTTTTATCTTTAACAGCAAATGGCCTTAGGGCAAATTAGTTATGTGCAAAAATATTTGCAGCAAAAATGCTTGTAGCAAAGATGTCTAAAGCAAAGAGGCGTCCAGCAAAAATACCAGGCACTAGTTTGGCCATCTCTGCCACTGCAATTTACCCTAGCACAAGCTTTTCTACTATGCTAATCTGATCCCCTTTGCTTTCAAACTTTTAGACTGATTCTAATTTCTAGTCTGCTGATGCTATATTTTCTCATTGTTGAGCTATTACGAATTTGTTTTTAAATACATATTCCAGTTACTTTTGAGTGATTTGGGGTATGAGAAGAGGCAGGCATGTGTGTTCAGTCTGACTTTAGTTCTAAATATATTAAACCATGTTCACAGATAATATCCTCTAAAATATAATTTTTTGCACACACTTTTCCAGTCTATCTCTTTTTGGACTAAATATTTTCTGCTTGTTTTAGACTTCAGTTTATCTGTGCTTATTCTAGAAAGACTTAGGAGTCACTGATTCTGGGTTAGGGGCTCAATCCTTCTTCTCACAGAATTTCCTATATCTAGTCTTATTGTAACATCTGCCATAAGCTATTCTCATTGCCTTTTTACTATTTTTCCCTCTACCATCATATTTTAAGCTTATTGAGAGAAAAGAATAGTATTCATCATAGTATCTTGAAGGCTTGACATTTGATATGTACTGAATGAATTGGAGAAATAAATTACCACATTGATCAATTGACAAATTTTAAACTTTTTGTTCAAAAAGTTTAAAATTTTTATGGAAACACAAAAGATCCCAAATAGCCAAAGCATCTTGAGAAAGAAAAACAGAACTGGAAGAATCAGGCTCCCTGACTTCAGACAATATTACAAATATACAGTAATCAAAACAGTATGGTACTGGCACAAAAACAGAAATATAGCTCAATGCAACAGGATAGAATGCCCAGAGATAAACCCATGCACATAGGGTCAATTAATCTACAACAAAGAATGCAGGAATATATGATGGTGAAAACACAGTATCTTCAATAAACGGTGCTGGGGAAACTCGACAGCTACATGTAAAAGAATGAAATTAGAACATTCTCTAACACCATACACAAAAATAAACTCAAAATGGATTAAAGACCTAGATGTAAAACTGGATACTATAAAACGCCTAGAGGCAAACATCGGCAGAACACTGACATAAATTGCAGCAATGTCTTTTTAGATCCGTCTCCTAGAGTAATGGAAATAAAAATAAAAATAAACAAATGGGACCTAATTAAACTTACAAGCTTTCGCACAGCAAAGGAAACCATACACAAAACGAAAAGACAACCTACAGAATGGAAGAAACTGTTTGCAAACAAAGATACGCACAAGAGATTAATCTCCAAAATATACAAACAGATCACATGGCTCAATAAAAAAAATCAAACAACCCAATCAAAAAAACAGGCAGAAGATCTAAATAGACATTTCTCCAAAGAAAACATACAGGTGGCCAAAAGGCACATAAAAATATGCTCACCATCATTAATTATTAGAGAAATGCAAATCAAAACTGTCAATACAACGAGGTATCACCTCACACCAGTCAGAATGGCCATCATCAAAAAGTTTACAAATAATAAATGCTGCACAGGGTGTGGAGGAAAACGAACCCTCCTACACTGTTGGTGGGAGTGTAAATTGGTATAGCCACTATGGAGAACAGTTTGGAGGTTCCTTAAAAAAAAAAAAAAAAAAACTAAGAAAAGAGCTAGCATACAATTCTGCAATCCCACTCCTGGGCATATATGTGGAGAAAGCCCATAATTTGAAAAGATACATGCACCCCAATGTTCACAACACAACAGCACTATTTACAATAGCCAAGACATGGAAGAAACCTAAGTGTCCATCAACAGATGAATGGATAAAGAAGATGTGGTATATATACAGAATGAAATATTAACTCAGTCATTAAAAAAAAAGAATGAAATAATGCCATTTGCGGCAACATGGATGGACCCAGAGATCATCATACTAAGTGAAGTAAGCCTGACAGAGAAAGACAAATATCAGATATTGCTTATATGTGGAATCTTAAAAAATGATACAAATGAACTTATTTACAAAACAGAAATAGACTCACAGACATAAAAAAACAAACTTATGGTCACCAAAGGGGAAAGGCAGGAGAGAGGGATAAATTAGGAGTTTGGGATTAAAATATACACACTGCTGTATATAAAACAGATAATCAACAAGGACCTACTGTACAGCACAGGGAACTATACTCAACATGTTATAATAACCTATAATGGAAAAGAATGTACAAAAACTGAATCACTTTGCTGTACACCTGAAACTAACACAACATTGTAAATCAACTATATTTCAATATAAATATATATATTAAAAATAAAAAAAACTACCCACATAAAAAAAGAAAATACATTTCAAACAAGAAAAAATAAAGTTTTTGTTCAAATAAAATTATCCAGCTGTGGCAGCCATGGAAATGCAGCACTTGTATCTCCCTGCAAGAGAGAAGTTACTGATTAAATGAGAGGAGTATAATTAGCTGACCAAGCTCACTTTCAGCATCTTCAGGATAAGTTTCATTTTATGGGACTAAAACAACTCTTCATGGGCAGCCATAAGCCAATGACTGAACATGGTGTGCAAATTATGGCAATACAAGATTCCATTAATGGACCATATTTGATTCAGAACTTCGCATTGGGTTATCTGAGACACTTTCAGATTTGTATCATAGTCTGAAGCCCTGCCCAGTCCTTCTCCATGTCTCTTTCCTTTCACAGGTGTCAAAGTAGGTGGAAGGTATATTCTGCCCAGTTCAGCTCCCTCATCCTTTTATCTTTCACTGGAGTTATTCCTCAATAAATTTGTATACTACTAACTCTTATTCAGCATCTGCTTCCTGAAGGACCAACTGAAACATTACTGATGTAAAACAAAATTTTAAAATCTGAAATCACACAAGAATATGAAATATTTTGAAGTTCGAAATGAATTCAGATATCTGCTCAGTTTTGAATTGATAACCATATTTCACTTGGTACTCCTTAGTCAGCCTTTTGCTTAAGCCTCCATATGTTTAGAGTTTGATCTTATTTTCTTCAGTATACTTTGTTGTTATGGCTCTAAATTAATCTTAGTTTTTTTCTCTGAAACATGTGCAGTGTCACATTAATGCTTACATACTAATTTCTCAGCAACATTAAGCAATTGCTTTATTATTATAGCTTTAATTCTTATGTTCATGTTCCACAGAGGATTTCACTACACCGGTCAAAACTTAGTCTCTAACTGCAGTCTCTATAATTGAATCCATTATTATTGCAAATTGAAAAAATGAGAGTTTTAAAGCACAATTCACTTAACCCTGTAAGAAACAGTGATTCTGGAAATGAAACCAAAGCAAGTCAAATGTGGTATTACCAAGATATTGTCCACTGTACTGTTGTTGTTCGTAATTTTAAGACATCTGTTTCTCTCCTCTTCCCCTTCTTTCTCCCTTCTCCTTATTTTCCTTCTCTACTTGCAATATTTAGTCCAATAACTGTTAAGTTAGGCGTGGACATGGTGGAGAGTCAGGGGAGCCATGGTGACCAGGAATGGCAAGTCAGAGCCTAAGCAAGATGAAGAAGATATCCATGTGGGAGGAACTGGAAGGTGATGCTGACCTGATGCAGGATGTCAAAACCTGATCCTGGAGGGAGGGCAGCCATGTGAGAGGAGGCCCAGAAAGAGGACAGAGAACAAAGGAGCCAGCTTAAAGCAGACCACGCTGGCCAATTTAAGTATCAAAATACATAATGATAACAAAATTTTATATTCTTCAAATAAAATAGGAATGCATGAGCCCATACTGATTTAAAAGAATACATGAATCATTTGAAAGTTTGATGAAGGATGGAATATTTACGTACTTTAAAAGTACTTTTCTACAAAATAATCATTAATTACTAAATAAAACCGAAGTACCTTTACAATAGAGAATCCTGTGAGATACTACTCAAGAGGGCTATGTAAGGGACAAATCAAAATCACACAATATCAGATAGGAGGTGATGAGAAGAATACACATTACATCTCTGATATTCCTGCCTAAGAGGCAAAACTCAAATTAAATAACATTTTACAAACCATACTGCCTGAATTCTCAAAAGCTTCATAGTTATGAAAGTCAAATAGAGACGGACAAATTCTTCCAGATCAAAGGAGACTGAAAGGATCTTACTACTAAGTATAACACTAGATTCTGGAGTGTCTATTTTGTTATAAGGACATTATGGGGACTATTGGTGATATCTTATGAAGAGATAGTAATACATTATTTTTAATTTCCTGATTTGGTGGTTACAGTGTGATTATATAGGAGAATGTCTTTGTTTGTAGGAACCACACACACAAATATGAGACTGTAATGGGGAACGATGTCAGCAACCATGTCCCAAATGAAATTTAATTTCATAAAAATTAAAAGTTAGGATACGGTAATTGAAACTTTTCTGTAAATTAAAATTGTAAAAAAGAGAAAAGGAAAAGAATTCTGTTTCAAGACACATGAACACAGCTTCTCATAAAAGTATAGAGAAGTGGGCTTCCCTGGTGGCGCAGTGGTTGAGAGTCTGCCTGCTAGTGCAGGGGACACGGGTTCGAGCCCTGGTCTGGGAGGATCCCACATGCCGCGGAGCGGCTGGGCCCGTGAGCCACAGCTGCTGAGCCTGCGCGTCTGGAGCCTGTGCCCCGCAGCGGGGGGGGCCGCGATAGTGAAAGGCCCGCGCACCGCGATGAAGAGCGGTCCCCGTACCGCGATGAAGAGTGGCCCCCGCTTGCCGTAACCGGAGAAAGCCCTCGCACGAACTGAAGACCCAACACAGCCAAAAATAAATAAATAAATAAATAAAGTAGCTATAAAATTAAAAAAAAAAAAAAAAAGAACACAACACAACTGTAATTTAAAAAAAAAAAAAAAGTATAGAGAAGTGACAGAAGACAGTGGCAGAAATAAATGAAGGTAGTTTTCCTGTGATTGATTTAAAATCATTTTAATATTAAATTAAAATACATAATTCCTGATTCCTAGGAAATTTAACAGAAAGAATAACATTATTAAAAGCTAAAATTCTGGGCTTCCCTGGTGGCGCAGTGGTTGAGAATCTGCCTGCCAATGCAGGAGACACGGTTTCGAGCCCTGGTCTGGGAAGATCCCACATGCCACGGAGCAAATGGGCCTGTGAGCCACAACTACTGAGCCTGCGCGTCTGGAGCCTGTGCTCCGCAACAAGAGAGTCCGCGAGAGTGAGAGGCCTGCGCACCGTGATGAAGAGTGGCCCCCGCTTGCCACAACTAGAGAAAGCCCTCGCACAGAAATGAAGATCCAACAACACAGCCATTAATAAATAAATAAAGCACACCTAGTATAGTGTAATTTAAAAAAAAATTGATTAAAAGCTAAAATTCTGATATTTATTTCCAAACCATATAAACACTCATGTCAATAGACACTTTCAGTAATCCATTGGGGAAGAGTTTTATGAGAAGTAATTCTCCTAGGAGACTGCATGGTTATACAGAGCTAGAAAGATAGTTGTACAAGTCAGAGCTAGAGAGGAAGAACAAGTCTGCTCCAACAATGGTCTTATTATAAAGAAGTTTTCTTTTTACATTTAAGAATGAACTAGTGGAGAAATAAGAAGTACAGAAAATTGCACAGAGAGAAGACAGATGGAGTCTGGCCAATATGCACGACTATCAATCTGAGTTAAAATATGTAAATAGTTTACAGGATTTTACACTTTAATTAAGAAAATGAATCAAGTTATAATATTGATAAACCCAGGTAAACTGTTTCCATGTGTAAGAGAAACTACTATCTGCAATAAGACTGCTAATAAAAAAGAAATGTCAAGAAGAAATGCACAGAAATGGAGAGACAGTTGACTTATAAAACTGGGAAACTATGCTCAGACTTACTACATTTATCTGTAGGTTTTTTACTTTAAAGCAACTGAAATGTAATATGGAGTTAATTTAAACAAAAACAGTACGTACTAAAAGAATATTATATAGCTCCTAGAAATTATGGAATGAGGCACAGAACTAAACAGCAATGAACCATGACAAAAAGGATCCACAGAACTGATTGCATGAAAACATTGCTGCTTCATCTGCTGAGTATAAATACCACGTTTGCAACACCGACATCAGTGACACTTGACAGTAGAGATGCTGCTGCTCCATCAGAAATGATTTGGTGAGGTTGCTGTTTATTTGTGTCTCCAGTTTATGATACCATATCTGGGGAGTGTGTATCTAAATGGTAGTCATTACATGTTTCCTTCATTCAAGGGAAGTTGGTTGTAAGATAATAGCCAATCCATGTGGACTGCACACAATGTGGAAGGGGGTTATTAAAAAGAAATATGGAGCTGTTTCAAGAATGCTACACAGGGCTTCCCTGGTGGCGCAGTGGTTGAGACTCTGCCTGCCAATGCAGGGCACACGGGTTCGAGCCCTGGTCTGGGAAGATCCCACATGCCGCGGAGCAACTGGGCCCGTGAGCCACAGCTACTGAGCCTGCGCGTCTGGAGCCTGTGCTCCGCAACAAGAGAGGCCACGATAGTGAGAGGCCCACGCCGCGATGAAGAGTGGCCCTGGCTCGCCGCAACTACAGAAAGCACTCGCACAGAAACGAAGACCCAACACAGCCAAAAATAAATAAATAAATAAATAAACTTATTAAAAAAAAAAAAAAGAATGCTACACAGCCAGAAAAGGCAGATGTCCACTAGAAGTGATTTCATTATTTTCGATTCTTTAGTTCTAGAGGTTTATAAATACACGTGCATACATAAACACATGCACGTAATTGAGAAACAATATAAATTGTTATTAATATATGTATATATATGCATATGTGTGTGTGTTCTGTGTGCGTGTATGTTAAAAGAACAGTCAAGCACAATGGTAATTGAATTAAATAAAACAACAACACTGGACATGGGGTCCCTCTATCTGCACACCCCTCCATCCTGCTCCCTAAAAAACACTTCCACACTCTGTCTCTAGCAATGTAAAGAAAAAATGAATTATACTCCTCAGTCATTTTCTACTTATGAAAAAATAAAGTCAGAATTTTGAACTTGCATAATAATTTTGATAGAACATTTATCTATATATATCAAAATTCTTGATCAAGCAATTAAAAATTCTAGGAATTTATTTTCAGTAAATAACTGTGTGTAAAATTATTTAGATAAAAACATGTTCATCTACACCAGAATTGGCTTTGATAGGAGAAGACTAAAATAGGAAAATAAATATTTTAGGTGTATTGATATAAGAATAAAATATAACTGTTAATATGTTACATATGTTCACAGAAGACTTGTCCAAAATGTTCACAGTAGCTTCATTCATATTAGCCAAAAATTGGAAACAACAGAAATGATTTCCAAATTGTGATATATAGTGAAATACCATTCGAGTAAAAACTGAACTACTAATACATGCAGCAACATGAATGAAAGTCTTAAACATTATGCTGAGTGAAAAAAGCTGGATACCAAATAATAGACAATTTATGATTTAATTTTCATGAACTTCTAGAATAGACAAAGATAATCTCTAGTGATAGAAATCAGACCAGTGGTTGCCAGACACAAGGGGAGCATATGGGACGGTTGGCAGTAGTGATTGCTAAGAGGCAGAAGGCAACTCTCTCTGTTGAGACAAAATGATTTTTTATCTTTATCGGGGTGTTAGTTACATGAGTATATATGCCAATATTGGGGAGTGTCGAAGGGAATGGCAAATATATATTCATACATATATATGTTAAAAGTCATTAAGAATTATACTGTCTGTAAATTATACCTCAATAAAAAATATTAATGGTTTAGAGGTGAATTTATGACATGGGAAATACTCAAGAAATATTATTAAGTCAATAAAGGAGGTTTCAAAAATCTATACAATGTATATCTAAAGTGTGTGTGTGTGTGTGGCGGGTGTGTGTGTGTATGTAAAGAAAAAAATGCTAGAAGCACACAGACTACAATGTTTGTATCTATTTACATTAAATTTTTCAAATGTTATGCATTCACTTGTTTTCCACAGCTAATAGTATTAAAATAAAAGCATAAGCATTATACAAGAAATTATTTGGAAACAGAAATCAGAACACATAGAATTTTAAACAATATATTTTGGAAGAAAAGTTAAATATATTCAAAGTAGTCTCAAAAACTTCAACAGAAGATTCAATCAGTTTCTTTCTCCACTTTACTCAACTAAAAACCCATGCATTCCTCCTTTTACTTTTGGGGGCAAGGCTCTGTAATAGCAATTCATCATTCCTGTTTCAAACATTTGCCAATAATCACTTATCTGTATTTCTTTGTTCTCAGGTTCCAAACATAACCCAATCACTGCTATTGCAAAATCAAACCTCTTTCCCTAAACTCAAAGAAATGGCTCAATTAACTACTTAATAAAATTTATCTCTTGTTAGAACTGACAAATGAACCTTAGAAAAGAAAAACTCTCTCAGTGCTAGTTAGTGTTAAAGGAATTGACAGATGGAAATGTTGATTATAATTGATTTTTATTTACACTTTCTTCATCTGATCTTTTCCCAGATGTGTGATGAAATCTGTCTCCTATAGAAAATATTTTCTTTTGAAAGAGGGCTAAATATTTAGTTCTACTCAGCCTTCTAATCAAGTGTGTATTTAGGGAAAAATAAGCAGTCCAGCTGACTTGTTTTCAATTCCAAGGCAAATTGTGACAATACAGCTAGAATAAAAGCTTCAATAAGAAAGAGATTTTGGCTATCCTGGATATTACTTAAATATCAAGATGCAGGACACTTTATCCAGGGACTTGTAAGCTATCAGTTAATATTATTGGATGGTCGATGGGTGGATAAATGGCTACATTAGAAGCAATGGACGTAGGTGCTGTGTACTTAGATGTAGAAAATTTCCACTGCAACCACTGACATAGTTTTCCAAAATTCTAATCTCTGTATTTGTCTCTCACCCCACCCCAATCTGATATTTTATCATTTATTCCATCACATTTTCATTTCCTAATCATTTATTATTATTATTACACTTTCTGATTTTTCTTTCTGTTATATTATATATATATATATATATATATATATATATATATAATATATTACTATTATATATTATTCCTGCATGTAAGGGAAAAACAAAAATTTTCATTTTTATATCCTGGTGACTAGCAGAAAGTAAGAATTAAACTGCTAATTAAACAGATGAATAGATTCCCTAGGTGCAGAAAATATATTATGTCTATGATGGCCATATCTAGAAATAAATTTTTCTTGTAGGCCTGGTCACAATGGAACAAAGATGGCTAGGACAAAAATAAGTGTCTTTAGAGATTATTTTGACCCCCTGACCTTTATCAAAATTCTGATTTGACGACAGGTCAAAGAAATTGTAAATTATATTCCTTTTATAGCACTTTTCTTTTCAATCATTAGTTTAGCACAGGTCATTTTATATCTAAACTTTCTCAGTTTTCATCACCACTCCTATTTGCTGCTGTCCTATAAGAACTATGCTATGTGTTTCATATAGGTTGTTAAGTATATATGCAGTCTTAACATATAGTGTAGTTGTGATAGAAATGATTTAATTTATATAAAGAGTATTATGCTACAAATATTATTCCCTTTTTATTACCCAGAATTATGTGTGCATTCTTACAGGCCTTGGGAGACTTTCTCTAGCATATATACCTTGAAGTAGAATTGCTGAACCACAGAGCAAACACATACACTTAATTTCAATCAATAATGCCAGATTGCTTTCCAAGATGACTGTATTTATCCTCCTGAGAGCAGCATCTGAGGTTTCTCTTTCCTCACATCCTTTACAACCCTTGGTGTTATACTCCAATGTAGTATTTTATTATTCTAATATATATTGTGCTATTCCTCTTGCAACAGGGGTGAAAAATACACCTTTGTTATTTTAAGTCATTGAGTTTTGGATTTTTGTTACTAAAGCATAACCTGTTGTGACTGATTCAATGACCGTTCAAGTTTTCACTCTGCTGAATGTTTAGAGCCATATCAGTTGGGTGTCCCTAAGGTTGTTAAGCTCAAGGCTGTACTTTGGCAATTTGGATATTGAAGGTACATTCGCTTGTTACCACATTACCAACTATTTATGGTGGAAAGTGAAAAGAATTCTGGAGTGCAACACCAGCCAACCAACTGTGAGCATATAAAATGCCCATTATTCGATGTAATCCCTACAATTATTTATAACATCATTATTTTGGAGTTGCTCAACTGCAAAGCCTGCTAATACATGGCATGCTTCTAATTCTCTATTGAAGTGGTTAGATACAAAATACAGCCAAAGTGTTTTGCAGAAAATGTTCAGTTCTTGAGTAGGTAATATCTGATTCAGGTAGATGAAAAGCTTGATTAAAGCAATAGCAATCAAAGTACTGGTCAAGGCAGTAAAATTAAACACTATCCTTATGTAGTTCCAGAAATAGTTGCAATTTAGTGTACTCTACAATTAGAATTAAATCAGAGCAGTGATAAGCTGTCACAATTTCAATTAATCATGACCTTTAATTAAGCATAGCAATGGAAGAGCTACTCTTAAAATAATTAGGGTTTATACTAGTAAGTGGGTTAGAAATAGCATAAAGTAAGCATTTTGCTGGCCTGAAAGCAGAGAAACAAGACAGATCTGAAAAGATCTTTTTCTGAACTTCGCTTTTTTTGCTCTATATTTTCTTCTTTACCACAAGCATATGACTCAAAGTAAAACTTCATAGTTTTTTACTCTTTGACTGACAGTGAGGTAGTCACTGACGTTTCTTCTTTCTTGACTTTACCAATTGGATAATGGGAATAATGAATGGTAGGTAGTTGTAAAAGGATAAATTAGTTGTATAAAGATAAGGTCCAGGGCTTTCATTTGATTGTAGGACAAAGAAAACTAATCTGAACCAGTTTAGGCAATACAAAGAAAAATAGTATTTGGCAGGGGACAGATGAGCTTCAGTGATGGCTAAAATCAGGGGACAATGCAATCAAGACTAAATTTGTTTCCCATTTTTCCTATTTCTCTATGCCAATTTAATTCTCTTATCAGAGATGTCTTCATGAGGCTGAAACCATGGCCTTTATATATTTCTAGTTTTGCCACAGGAAATTAAAAACTTAGTTTCCCTTAGTTCCAATTCTAAAATTCCTTGACCAGGACTCTAAATAGCCTGCTATAGATTACATAATCATAACTATGGCAAAGGGCTGGGCAGTATACTTGATTCACAACTCTGATTAAAATACATAATTGTGGTTAAGGAAAAAGCAACACCTGCAAATAAGTGTGAAGGGGAGGTAGAGACAGAGAGTAGACTATCTAATATGTGTGATTTTTCTAAATTTAAAAGTTGAATGTTGATAATTGATTAAAACTTTCCTATAGATATGTGCAAGTCAACAACAATAGTAAACAAAAACAATGAAATAACCATTGAGCTCTTATATGCACACCCACCCCAATAAAGGATAACAACAACAAAAAAGGTTAAATACAAAATATCCATTTAAATTACCCACAGTTGTTGAAAGACTCTCAAGATATCTGCCAATTCCATAAATACTACAGAAAAATTTGGGAAAGGACATAGACAATACGACTTCTTAGGTGGAGGAAAATTTTGCAAATTTTACAGCATAAAGAGCAGCTAAAAACTGTATATGGGTTCTATCCCTTATATTGATGGAACAGCTTTTACTAAACAAACACACCTGCCAATAAAAATCATGAATATTGGATAAGCTAAGTATTTTTTAAATGCTTACACATGTGGTAAGCAGCCTAATATATGAACAAATAAATGGCTCTTGATCCTTGAAATGAAGACGGCAAACTAGGAGAGCTCTATGTTCTAATGATTTTCCCCCTCAGGGTATTTCCCAGTTTACTGAGGTCCAAGAGGGAATGAGTTTCAAGCAGTAAGCAGAGAAGTCTTACTAGGATAAAACAACTGTGCTTGTAGTTTGAGACTGTAAGAGTGACCAGACATTGAGGGGGCATTTTCCTAGAAAAAAGGAAACCACAGTGGGGGAGTCCCAAATCAATATACAAGTATACATCACATACTTGGTTCACTCTGAAACTCATCATTTGCTACTCTAAAGAAACCTGTGAAAAAAAACAGTAAATGGGAGGCTAAAAATTAGAGTGTCTGCAAGAATAAAGCAATGTGGAAGTAATTTAACTGTCTTGCAAAATTAAAAAGAATGAGTGAATAGATTTTAATAGAGGATTAAAGACTCTATGAAAAAAGTAAATGGAAGTTATTTACAATTCAAATATAAAACATGTAAAATGAAAACAAAAACATACTAGATGGTCTGGACACAGCAAAATATAGAACCTCTGAACTCAAAATCAGATTTAACAGACATTTTTCAAACTGAATTATATCAAGAAAAAAAGTGATAAAAGTGAAAGAACATGCCCAAGTATTTGAGAATTGTGGTATTATGTCAACAGGCATAAACCTCATATAACTACAGTTTCAGAAAAAAAGAGATAGAAAATTGGGCATAAGAAAAGTTTAAGGAGATAATGGCTACTTTTTCCCCCCATATAGTTAAAAGATATCTAACAATGAAGCCAAAAAATTCAGCAAATCTTAACAAATACAAAGAAGACCACATCTGGGTACAACACAGACAAGCTGCTGAAAAGTAAGGGGAAAAATCTTAGAAGCAACAACAGAAGAAAAAATACAGAGTAACAAAAATTAAAATGAGAGCAAACTTCTCGTCAGAAACTAAGCAAACTAGGAGACAATAAAGTGACATCTTTAAAATACTGGGAGGCACTGAGGAGTGGCAAGACATGGAGTCGGAAGACCCTGAGCTCACTTCCTCCCACAGGCACATCAAAATTACAACTATTTACAGAGCAACTATCAATGAATGACCTGAAGACTAGCATAAAATATGTTCTACAACTAAAGATATAAAGAAAGAACCCCAGTGAGATGGGTGGGAAGGGGCGAGATGTGCTATTGTCAAGACCCACATGTCCGGGTAGGTGACCCCAAAACAGGAGAATAATCACAGCTGCAAAGGTGCTCCTCAAGGAGCAAGAAGTCCAAGCCCCACATCAGGCTGCTCAGTCTGGGGATCCTACACCAGGAGACAAGCCCCCAGAACATCTGGCTTTGAAAGCCAACAGGGCTTGCATTTGACAGAGCCAGAAGGCCATAGGAAACATAGACTCAGTTGTAAAGGGGGCATACAAAATCTCACTTGATGACCCAGGAAGAAGCAGTAATTTGAAACAAGCCAAGATCATACCCTTTGGCTGAACTTGGAGAGCCTCCCAGAGATGAAGGAGGCAACTGGGACTCACTCTGGGGACACAGATGCTGGCAGCAGCCATTTTTGAGAGCTCATTCTACCACAGGGACATTGGTGCTGGTAAGCACCATTTTGGAGCCCTCCCTCTTTGGTGTAGCCCTGCAGACCATCTGGTTGGCCCCTGTCCTAGGAAAATCCCAGGCCAAGCAGCCAGCATCATGGGGACATAGTCCCTTCCATCAACAGGCTCACAGCAGCTGTAGACCCCCCTGAGCACCGCAGTTGCTCCAGGCCCTGGCCTTATCCTCTGGTACTGACAGCCTCAGCATTAGGCAGGGCCTGGCAATCAGCTGGGCCAGAGGTCAGCCACACTTACCAGTGCACCCACAGTAGTCAGCCCTGCCACAACAGAAGGGCCCACATAGCCTACATAGGGGGCACCCCAAAAGCATATAGCTCCGGGGAACAGAGAGGATCAGGCAAAATGAGGTGACAGAGGAATATTTTCAAAACAAACAAAATGAAACACCAGAAGAAGAGCTAAACAAAATGGAGGTAAGCAAACTACCAAAATAATGACCATAAAGACACTCAGTGAACTCAGGAGAAGAATGGAAAACATGGTGAGAAGATTAACAAGAAGTTAGAAAATATAAAGAAGAATGAAACAGTTGAAGAATACAATAACTGAAATTTTAAAAAACACTAGAAAAAAATCAACAGTACAATAGTTGATACTGAGAAACAGATCAGTGAACTGGAAGACAGAGTAGTTGAAATCACTCAAGTTGAACAGAAAAAAGAATTTTTGAAAATAAGAACAGTTTAAGAGGCTTCTGGAACATCAGGAGTATGAACGTTCACATGGGGGTTCTGGAAGAAGAAGAGAAAGAAAGGAGCAGAGAATGTATTGGAAGATATAATAACTGAAAACTTTCCTAACCTGGGAAAGGAAACAGACAAGAGGTCTAGAAAGCACACAAAGTCCTAAACAAAAATCAACCCAAAGAGGTCCAAAGGTACATCATAATTAAAATGTCAAAAATTAAAGATAAAGAGAGAATATTAAGGCACCAAGGGAAAAGCAGTAAGTTCCATAAGAGAGAAACCCATAAAACTCAGCTGACATTTCAGCAGAACCTCTGCAGGCCAGAAGACAGTGGCTGAATACATTTAAAGTGATGAAAGGAAAAACCCACAACCAAGAAAATTCTACCTGGCAAGACTATTTAGATTTAAAGGAGAGATAAAGAGTTTTACACACAAGCAAAGACTAAAAGAGTTTAGTACCATTAAACTGGCTTTATAAGAAATGTTAAATGAATTTCTTTAGGCAAAGAAAATGTCACAACTATAAATATGAAAATTACAAAAGAAAAAATCTCATTGGTAAAAGCAAATATACAGTAAAGATAGTAGACCAGCCACTTGTAAAGCTCGTAGGAATGTTAAAAAACAAAAGTATTAAAATCATCTATTTCCACAATAAGTAGTTAAGGGGTATGCAAAACAGAAAGAAGTAAAATATGATGTCAAAAACATTAAACATGGGGTGGAGGAATAAAAATGCAGGGTTGTTAAGATGTGTTTGAATTTAGGAGATTATCGGTTTAATATCATGGTAACCACAAGACAAAAATCTATAATAAATACACATACAAAAGAGAGAAAAGAGTCCAAACATAACCCAAAAGATAGTCAGCAAGTCACAAGGGAAGAAGGCAAAAGAAGAAAGGAAAAAAAGCACCACCAAAAAAACTGAAACAATTAACAAAATGGCAATAAGCACATACTTATCATTTATTACTTTAAATGTAAGTGGAGTAAATGCTCCAATCAAAAAACACAGTGGCTGAATGGATATAAAAACAAGATGCATATGTATGCTGCCTACAAGAGACTCACTTCAGACCTAAAGACACACAGAGAATTAAAGTGAGGGGGTGGAAAAAGGTATTCCATGCAAATGGAAACAAAAAGAAAAGTAGAGTAGCAATACTTATATCTGACAATAGAGATTTTAAAACACAAGGTCTGTAACAAGAGACAAAGTTAGAATTACAGAATGATCTAGGGATCAATCAAACAAGAAGCTTTAAAAACTGTAAATATATATGCACCCAACATAGTAGCACCTAAATACGTAAAGCAAATGTTAACAGACATAAAGGGAGAATCTGACCATAACACAAAAAGAGCAGGAGACTTTAACACCCCACTTAAAACAACGGACAGATCATTGAAACAAAAAATCAGTAAAGATACACTGTCCTTAAATGACACTTTAGACCAGATAGAATTTATATTTTTATATACATATATATACATTTATATATATATATATACACATATATGTGTATATATATATATGTATATATATATGTATATATAAAACATTCCATCAAAAAGCAACAGAATACAGATTCTTTTCAAATGCACATGGAAGATTCTCTAAGACAGATCATATGCTAGGCCACAAAACAAGTCAGTAAATTTAAGATCGAAATCATATCAAGCATCTTTTCTGACCACAATGCTATGAGACTAGAAATCAATTACAAGGGGAAAAAAAATGCAAAAAACACAAAACATGGAGGCTAAACAATATGCTACTAAACAACCAATGGGTTACTGAATGGATCAAAGAGGAAATCAAAAAATACTTGGAGACAAATGAAATGAAAACACAGTGATTTAAAATCTATGGGATGCAGCAAAAGCAGTTCTAAGAAGGAAATTTATAGTGAAACAAGCCTACTTAAGGAAAAAAAAATCTCTAATAAGCAACATAAGCATACACCAAAGTAACTAGAAAAAGAACAACAGCAACAAAAAACCCCAAAGTTAGTAAAAGAAAAGAAATCCTAAAGATCAGAGCAGAAATAAATGAAATAGAGACTAAAAAACGATGCAAAAGATCAATGAAACTAAGAGCTGGTTCTCTGAAAGGATTAACAAAATTGATAAACCTTTAGCCAAACATGTCACACAAAAAAGAAAGAACACTCAAGTAAATAAAATCAGAATTGAAAAAGGAGAAGTTACAATCAACACCATATAAATACAAAGGATCATAAGAGATTATTACAAACAAGTATATGCCCATAAAATGAGCAATCTAGAAGAAATGAACAAATTCCTAGAAATATACAATCTTCCAAGTATGAATCAGGAAGAAATAGAAAATAACAGACCAATTATCAGTAATAAAATTGAAACAGTAATGAAAAAACACCCCCAGCAAACCAAAGTCCAGGAGCAGACAGCTTCACAGGTGAACTTTACCAAACATTTAAATAACAGGTAATACCTATCCGTCTCAAAATATTCCAGAAAACTACAGAGGAAGGAATGCTTCTGAATTCATTCTATGAAGCCAAAGACACCACAAAAAAAGAAAATTTCAGGCCAACATCACTGATGAACATAGATGCAAGATCCTCAACAAAATATTAGCAACTGGATTCAATCACTCATTAAAAGGATAATATATCATTGTGATGTGGGATTTCTCCCAGGGACGCAAGGATGGTTCAATATCCGCAAATCAATCAATGTGATAAACCACATTAACAAACTGAAGAATAAAAATCATATAATCATCTCAAAAGATGCAGAACAAAGCTTTTGACAAAATTAAACATCCATCTATGATATAATCTCTCAAAAAAGTGGGTATAGAGGGAACGTACCTCAACATAATAAAGGCCATATATGACAATGCCACAGGTAACATCATACTCAATGGTGAAAAGCTGAAAGCATTTTCTCTAAGATCAGAAACAAAACAAGGATGCTCCCCTCATCATTTTTATTCAATGCAATATTGGAAGTCCTAGCCACAACAATCAGAGAAGAAAAAGAAATAAAAGGAATTCAAGTTGGAAAGGAAAAATTAAAAGTCACTGATCTCAGGCTATAGGACACCTGGATGCTCAGAGCCTGAGGCTGATGCCACCAGGACCACGAGGGGGTGGGGGGGGGCAGAGCTCTGCTCCTGTCTTCCAATAAAGCTGTTCGTATAATTAAAAAGAAAGAAAAACAGTCACTGTTTTCAATGACATAATTCTATATAGAGAAAATCCTAAATACACCAAAAAACTACTAGAACTCATCAATGAATTCAGTAAAGTTGCAGGATAGAAAATTAATATACAGAAATCTATTGCATTTCTATACACTATCAATCAATTATCAGAAAGAGAAATTAGGAAACAACCCATTTACAATAGCATCAAAATGAACAAAATACCTAAGAATAACTCTAACTAAGGGGGTAATAAGACCTGTACTCAGAAAAATATAAGACACTGATGAAAGAAACTGAGATAACACAAACATATGGAAAGATATACTTTGATCATGGATTGGAAGAATATGTTAAAATGGCCATACTAGCCAAGGCAATCTACAGATTCAATGCAATCCCTATGACAATACCAATGTTATTTTTCACAGAAATAGTTTGTATGGAAACACAGAAGATCCTGAATAACCAAAACAATCTTAAGAAAGAAGAACAAAGCTCGAGATATCACAATCCCTGATTTCAAACTATACTACAAAGCTATAGTAATCAAAAGAATATGCTCCTGGCTCAAAAACAGACACATAGATCAATGGAACAGAATAGATGGCTCAGAAATGAATCCATACTTATACGGTCAATTAATCTACAACAAAGGATACAAGAATATACAGTCGGGAATAGACAGCCTCTTCAATATATGGTGCTGGGAAAACTGGATAGCTACATGCAAAAGAACAAAGTTGGACTACTTGCTCACACCATATACAGTAATAAACTCAAAAGAGTTAAAGACTTAAATGTAAGACCTGAAACCATAAAAGTCCTGGAAGAAAACATAGACAGTACGCTTTCTGACACTGGTCTTAGCAATTTTTTCTGGATCTGTCTCCCCCCGCAAGGGAAACAAAAGCAAAAGTAAAAAAATGGACTACATCAAACTAAAAAGCTTTGCACGTTGAAGGAAACTATCTACAAAATGAAAAGGCAGCATACTAAATGGGAGAAGATCTTTTCAAATATATATCTGTTAAGGGAGTAATATCAAAATATATAAAGAAATCACATAACATCATATAACTCAACATGAGAAAGCAAATAACCTGATTAAAAATTGGGCAGAGGACCAGGAATGGACATTTTTCCAAAGAAGACATACTGATGGTCAGCAGGCACATGAAAAGATGCTCAACATCTCTAATCATCACAGAGATTCAAGTCAATCCAAAATGAGATATCACCTCACACCTGTCAGAATGGCTATTATCAAAAAGACAACAAATAACAATTGTTGGCGAGGATGTGGACAAAAGGGAGCCTTCCTGCACTGTTGGTGGGAATGTAAATTGGGACAGTTACTATGGAAAGCAATATGCAGATTCCACAAACAAAAATATAACTACCATTTGATCCAGCAATTCCACTCCGAGGTATTTATCCAAAGAAAAGAAAAACACAATTTCCAAAAGGATATATACACCCGTATGTTCATTGCAGCATTATTTACAATAGCCAAGATATAAAAAAGCAACCTAAGTGCCCATCAATAGATGAATGGATAAAGTAGATACAGTATATATATGTGTGTGTATGTGTGTGTGTGTGTGTGTATATATATATATATATATATATATATATATGTAATGGAATATTACTCAGCCAAAAAACAAAAACAAAAACAAAACTAAATCTTGCCACTTGCGACAACATGGATGGACCTAGAGAGTATTAACTCTAAGCAAAAGAAGTGAGACAGAGAAAGACAAATACCATATGATCTCACTTAAATGTGGAATATAAAACACAGAACAAACAAATAAACATAACAAAACAGAAACACAGTCATAGATAAAGAGAACATGAGAACAAACAGGTGGTTGCTAGAGGGGAGTGGTTGGCCGGAAAAGAGACATAGGTGAGGGAGATTAAGAAATACAAATTTCCAGTTAGAAAATACATGAGTCAAGGGTATGAAATATACAGTATGGGGAATACAGTCAATAACAATGTAATATCTTTGTATGGTGACAGATGGTAACTAGACTTATGGTAGTGATCATTTTGTAATGTACAGAAGTATTGAATCACTATGTTGTGTACCAGGAAACCAACATAGTGTTGTAGGCCAATTATACATCAAAAACAAACAAACTCATAGAAAAAGAGATCAGATTTGTGGTTACTAGAGGTGGGGGAAGGGGGAGAAGAATTGGATGAAGGTGGTCAAAAAGTAGAAACTTCCAGTTATAAAATAAAGCAGCACTAGAGATGTAATGTACAACATGATTAATTAACACTGCTGTATGTTACACATAAAAATTGTTAAGGGAGGGCTTCCCTGGTGGCACAGTGGTTGAGAGTCTGCATGCCGATGCAGGGGACACGGGTTTGAGCCCTGGTCTGGGAAGATCCCACGTGCCGCGGAGCGACTGGGCCCGTGAGCCACAATTGCTGAGCCTGCGCGTCTGGAGCCTGTGCTCCGCAACAAGAGAGGCTGCGATAGTGAGAGGCCCGCGCACCGCGATGAAAAGTGGCCCCCGCTTGCCGCAACTGGAGAAAGCCCTCGCACAGAAACGAAGACCCAACACAGCCATAAATAAATAAATAAATAAATAATTAAAAAAAAAAATTGTTAAGGGAGCAAATCCTAAGAAGTCTGATCATCAGGAAAAAAGAATTTTTTTATTTTATTTTGTATCTATATGAGACGATGTATACTAACTAAACTTACTGTGGTATTCATTTCATGATGTATGTAAGTCAAATCATTATGCTGTATACCTTAAACTTACTCAGTGCTGTATTCCAATTAGATCTCAATAAAACTGGAGGAAAAATAACAAAATAAAATACGCAAAGGGGAGAAAAAAAATCTATAAACCTAGAACTCCATACCCAATTAAAAATAACTTTTATAAATAAAGGCAAATAACGACTTTTCAAACACAAGAAGCTAGAATTTATTGCCATAAGACTGCTCTACAAGAAATATTTTTTTAAAGTTCTTCAGATAGAAGAAAACTAATAACTGATTAAAATTTGCATGTATACAAAGGAATAAAGATTATCAGAAATGATAATAGTTTTTAGTTACTATTAGGCATGATTTTTCTTATTACTTTTCAAAAAGATAATGACAATATGTTGTGGGGTTTATAATATATGTAGAGATAAAATACTGCAGCATATATCGGTCAATGGAACAGAACAGTCTAGAAATTAACTCACATATACAATATATACAGTCAATTGATTTCTCACAAGTGTTTCAACACAATTCAATGAGGAATAGAAACTCTTCAACAAAAGGTGGTAGAATAAAATAACTTTGACCCCTACTCCATATCATACATGAAAACTGAATCACAGATATAAATATAAATGCTCAAACTATAAAGCTTCTGGAATATTTTCATGATCATGAGATAGGTGAAGATTTCCTACATAGAATAAAAAAATTCCTAATTGTTAAAGAAAAAATAATAAATTAGACTTCCTGGAAAGTATAACTTCTGGTCAGTGAAAAACACTGCATAAGAAAATGAAAATGCAAGTTTTACAGATGTTAAAATAATTGCTATTTATAGAAAGCTTTATCTAGAATATCTAGTAATCTTCTATTAAGTAAGTAATAAAAAGTTAAACCAATTAAATATGGGCTAAGACTTAGACCTTTCACAAAAGAGGGGAAACTATCCTTTATTTAATGATAAGCCCTATGGTAAAGCCATGGAAAATGTCTTTGGAGTTAAACATTGGCTTGTTATTTTCATTTCTCTACCTTTATTTTTAGTATGACATTTTATTTTTCAAGTAATAGTCTATGACCACTAAACACCACCCGCCTTCACACACACACAGAAACATGAACAACTGGAAGCCTAGAGAGTTCAAATAAGCTATTTTGAACATCTTGCCTTGTATTGTATATGTGTGTGTGTACATATGTGTACTTTTTAATTTCACTCCCTACTGATCAAAGGTTTTAAAGTAACTGTCAGTCATATATTTATTTAACAATTATTTATTAAGCAAACTTTATATGTAAAAGTATAGGGAGATTCATACCTTCTCATTATTATAGGAGTGAACACATTAACTGAAGAAGATAGACATATTGACTAAAAATTGCATGTGTTATTAAATTTTTTTATTTTCTAAATTTGGGTTTTGGGCAAAAAAGTAGGATATATATCAACTTTCTATTAGCTATTTGACTGTGAAACTCCAGTTTTTCTTCCTTCCTTTCTCCTTCTCCTCCTCCTATTTGTTTTTCTTATTCAAAATAGAAGCAAAAATCTCACTACTATTTAGGGTTTATAAACAAGTATATGGTAGCACATTTTTTCTTCATTGATCAAGAAAACTATATAATGGTCAATGAAATTCAGATATATGAATTTTTGGATTTATCAAACTAATTTCCCCAAATGTAGTAGAGAAATTAAACCAGTTCAGAGAAACTGGACTTTCCTCTCTGGGTCTTAGGAGAAACTTTATCAAATAAATATGATCTTCTAATGCTAGATAAGAAGAAAGAGGAGAAAAGAGGATGACAAGGAAGGGGGAAAAGAAGAAGAAAATACTTTGGGAAAACAACAAGTAATGGACATGAGCTGGAAGTATAAAGTTTGTGAGACCTGGTCACAGACTGGAGCTGTGGGAGTTGGCATTGAATCATGTCAGTAAGACATCCCAAGACTCAAACTTTCTCTTAGATCTCTTTCACAGTAGGGAAAGACAGAGATTACATGTTTTACTATTAGATAAGAAATACTGTTTCTATCCTCTTTCCTTCCCTGTCTCCCTCCATTCCTCCTTCTCTCTTTCTCTCTGTCTCTTGTGATAATGAATAATTCATTCTATTAGGTAAATGAGAACAGGCTGACTACTGAAAAAATGCCTCCTGCCCAGAGGTCATTATGCAACAGTAATACATAACACAATCCAAAAAGAAAGCAGGACACTATGAAATCACAGACACAAAAATCACTGGGTGAAATAGGACTTGAGATATTTTCCATATTCCATAGTCCAAAGTAGTTAATAAAATTGTAGACAGAAAGAATGATGTATATGGCTATCTAGGGATGTAAAAGCACATAACTGAGTATACAGTATGATATAATTCTTAATATGTTACATTTAAATGTATACACTTGTATATTTATATATTCATACATGCATCTAAATGTCATTTCAACTGACAATTTGAAGTTACTGAAGTTTTGTGTATTTAGCGTTTAATATTCATGTATTTATTAAATTGTAATAATTTATTAAGATTAATGTATGTATTTACTGTTGGACTGATACATCAAATTATTAAAGTGAAAATTTTGTGAATTTTTAAATACTGAGATACATGCATAGAGATTTTTATGTCCAAACCTAATGTAACTTGACAGATTTCAAGTGATATTATTTGATACTAGTGATTTTTTGACAGGGTGTTATTACCAACATGGAGGTATTTACAACTTTCTCCCAAGATTTACTGTAAACTTAGCAGTTTACAAGATATATTCTAAATTACCATATACTAGGTGATTTTTCTTTTTAGTTATTCCATGAAGTAATTGACTTCTGTTCCATGTTTTACCATTTACAACACTTTAGTCTTAAAGTGTTTAGTCTAAGAGTCTTTGGTCTTAAAACTACTTATCTGTCTATATTTTTTGAATCAAAAATAATAACGGTGATTTCAATGACAAGGGAAGAGCTTGTGGGGGAAAATGTACTGAAGCCCCATGACACGCTGCTCTCAATTTAAATTAAAAATAGTCACATTCTCTAATTAAATAAGATCATTTCATTATAAGAAGATTCTGGCTTCTGAAATTAGAAGTTTATGTCACATTTTCCTTAGTGAATGAATTGTTTCTATGATAGTTTAATTCTGCATTGCTTGCTATTAAAATCTTTAGTTCACATTTTTATGAGGCTCCCTCAGGGACCTAATTGTTCTGTGTACCTTTGAAGGAAAACAGTTACTTCCTAATGAGGACATGCAGTGTGGAGACAAAAACACATTTAATGTTATAGTTCTTAAGAGCATGAGCTTTGAGGCTAGGCATACCTGTACAAACTCCCTTCTTCACTTTCACTGGTTGTTTCTATTGCACAAGTCCTTTTTCCCCACAGGCACACATAAATCATAAAAACCTCTCCTTCCTAAATATTCATTGCTTATTTGAAGCTCATGTCATCCAACAACACAGTGAATCCTTTCTCTCAGGCTGACTGCTGTTATCTACCAACACTATACCACAGCTCTTTCCTCTTTGAAGATCTCAGTTTCTGGCTTATTAACTTCCTCCTTACCCCAACTCTAGTCTAGAAATTTAAATATTCATATGTATAAAATATGCTAATCCAGATATCTCATTTATTTTCTCTCTTTATCGGCAATATTTTCAATTCCACCTCAATCAATTCTTACCATAGTCATAATCTGAATTAGCCATCACTTCCTCTCAAATATTCCAGTCTCTGAGACACTAAATTTTTCCAGATAACTTGTCCAAGCACCTCAATGCCAAAAGTCTTTGACCCCATCAAAAGCTACCTTCCATGACCATTCCCACCCTTGTCACCAGCTACTAGCCCCAATGGGCTTTCTCCTTTTCTAGATGTGTTTCTATGACTTATCCTTATGATCACTTCTCTTTAAATGCACTCAATTAATTGTCTCAGTCTCCTTTTAGTTTATACTCTTGATGAACTACCAATTGTGTATGCTATCTTGTATATGCCTATTTTATTTTTCTACCAGAGAATATGAAAACTGTTGTAGAAGAAATTGCACAACTGATTTCACTGATTTAAATGACTGATTTCTAAATTTAAATTTACACCAAGACTGAGCAGCTAATCCACTATTATATTTCTCTAATAGACTTATTTCCCCAGTCTTTAACAACAGGGTTCAGCAAACTACAGCAAGTGGGCCCAATTATACCACTGCCAGTTTTTGTAAATGAAGTTTTTTGGAACACAGATACACCAATTCATTTTATTGTCTATGATCACTTTTGCCCTAAAATGACAAAGTTGAGAAGTTGTAACAGAGATTGCATGGCCCACAAAGCTAAAACTATTTACCATCTGGTTTTTAACAGAAAAAGTTTGACCATCACTGCTAATTGCAATTTCATACCTTTTCTTTGCTCCTGAAGCCTCCTAGGTACCCTCCAGCACATTCTCCAATTTCACTGGGAAAATCTAACACGTGTTAGTTTCCTCATCTCACCATCACAAACTTAATTCCATTTTCCTCTATTTTCATTTTCTTCATTCTAGATTAAAAGCAGGAAGTACACTTCTTTCAACAAAAGGTTTACCATACATTTTGTGATCTTAATTCCATCCTCAAAATATTGAGGATGGAATACTGCTCCTTTAAATATTCCTTCTTCAAAATATTGCTCTTTAATTATTCCTTCTTCAAAATATTGCTCTTTAATTATTCCTTCTTTTTCCTTGCATCACTTCTTCTCCTTTGGATCTTGGTTATTGGAAACATGAATAAAGTTAAAAGGATAAAGAGAAGATTTTTGTTTGTTTCCTAGGCACAGGACTAATCTTAGGAAAAATTTACCAGGTTCTATACCTGTGCTTTTCCTTGTAAGCTTCCAAGTCCCCATTGATTTTACTGTATCATAAACCTAAAGGGGATTGATTGATACATGACACCAGAGTAATCCATGATCTAGTTATTCTTCTCCTTTAATAGTTCAGTTTCTCAGTGAAATTGATCTCAGGTAGACTCAAAAGAAAGAAGGCTGATTGAATTAGTTCATATGACTATGGAAGCCCAACAATCTCCCAATTCAGAAACATTTTATTTGAAAAGGAATGTTTGTTATTCAAAGGAATTTCTAGCTAGTGGAATTTTTGGAATAGAACAAGAGAAATAACATTCTAGGCAATCTAAAATCAGAATTTTTTTGTTGTTGTTTGCTACAGGAGGGGTATCACAGAGGGCTTTACAAAAACATGATTATAAACACTGTTTCACAACAAAGTGTGTTTTTTTAAACTATTACAACATCAACAACAACAACAGGAGTAGCATCGATGACTAACATTTACTGTTAGGCACTGTGCGAGTGCTTTATCAATAACCCAGGAGATAGGCATTCTCAATAAGCCCATTTTACCCATGAAGAAAACAAGGGTCAGCGAGGCGACTTATCCAAGATCACTCAGTAGCTAGTAGTACAAATCAAGGCAGGCTGGCTCTTGGTTCCCTATATTTATCTCTGCACTATATTGACTCCTGCATTTCTTGTGAACCCACCCAAACCTCAAAACAACAATGCCACCTAGAAGGTGATTTCAGGACATCATCAGTACCCAAAAACAGACAGAGGAGCCAAAGGGCTGTGGAGGAAATACACTAGAGTTATAATAGTAATAGCTAACACTAACTGATCCCTTTACATAAATGTATCATCTAACATTCACAACAAACTCTATGGGGTACTTGGCTGTATCACTTTCTCAAGAGCCACATTTTACTGGTTGACTCATACTCTTAGAACTTAAGGTAATGAATATTGAAACTGAAATCTACTGATTCCATCAATCTATCAATCTATCTATCTACCACACTACCTACCTACCTATCTATCTTTGACCTTCAATGGACTATACTGCATCTATTTTGCAACACTCTTTTCTTTATAGCCACATAAAATAGGCCATCCAAGGCAGGAAATAACAAGTAATGTGATAGGAAAGGGGCATCTGAGAAAATGTGCTGATCCGAGGGAGGTGAGGGCTGTTGTTACAGAGAATTACAAGATGCCACTCTGGAGGGCTTTGAAGAGTAGAAGGCATGGTTAAATTCGTTATCTTCTTTATGCCACATGACAACCCCCAGGAATGTACTATTATTGTCATTTGGGGAGATTAAATGACTCATTAAGCTAACAGTCCATAGTGGTAAAAAATTTAACACAGTTCTAACTCCAAATCCTGATAGTTTAATATCCGAAGTGATCTCAAAAAAGGAGAAAGTGGGTAAAAACATCTTACTATGTACCAGACACGAGGAGATTTTTATTTCAAGAAGGACAAAACAGACACACCTGGTCTCACAATTATAATCTGTTTTGTTGGTAAAAGTAGGTTTGAAGTTGAATGTCTGTGTCCTTTTATACTCATATATTAAATGATAGTGGTTACATCTTACGGAAAACCCCGAACGAACTTTTTGGCCAACCCAATATATGGCGAGAAATCACTGGGGCAAGGTTTGGCTTGGCTGAGCACTACCTCACTTCCCCTGGATATTCTCCCAAGAAGTGGAGTGAGAGTAGAATCTTAATTACTGAGAAGAGGCTGATTACGGTCTTGGTAATGATCTTTTTGAGTCTGAAAGGAAAAGGACAGCCAGCCAGGCTGTTCCCCTGTTAGCAATACTTACTTCCAGGCAGTCTGTATTTGGGAGCCTTTTATATGCTCTCTCTCTCACATGTGAACTCACCTATTATGTATCTATTTAGTTAGTTTACAGGTCAGTTATTTTCGTGTGTGTGATTGGACTTTGAGATTTGTCCAGCATTCATTGAACATATATGTACTGCATGTTTACTTCTTGACAGGCATTATATTAGACTCTGGGAAGCAAAACAGATAATGTATGTGCTCCCCAGGGGCTTCTAGTCTGGTGAGGGTGAGAGAACATTTTTTAAATAAAATGAATATATAATATGTGAAGTAGCTGTATGATCATTAAGACAAAGGAAGATAAGGGGATAGAGAATTATGGGGCAGAGTTTGTTCATATAGACCGATCAGGGGAACCTCTCAGTTAAAGGACAGGTATAAAATTATGGAAAGTTTGGGCTGAGGTTGGCTTTTAATAATACGTACAAAATTATGTACAATAATATTCTTAAAATAAATAAACTATAGGAGTAAAAAGAATGAAACAGACACTCAGAGAAATGCAAGAGATAAGAAACAAGGCATCACTGAGAAGAATAATATGATAATAAACTTAGTTCTTCACATGCAAATTTCTGGTTTCAATCCCTCATGGGGTTTAGTTGTGTTTCCTGACCATGCATTATTCCATTGTTGAACCCTTTGTGATTAAGCTGGCTGTTGACTACTTGCAGCCAAATGTTACATGAATATACAACTGCATTCACAGAGTGAAACAGAGTTTTCAATTTCACTTCATGGAAGACTCACATTTTCAGGCTACTTCATGGAGACATACGGGGAAAAGAACGAGTGAAAGACCTTTTCCGTAATTCAGATCTTCTCCTCTCTTCTAGTCCTTCGGTAAACTTGTACTGTACCTAAGTCTTGGATTCTTCCTTCCCTGAGGATGTTCTCTCCACCAACCACCCCCCCACCAACACGCACACATGCACACACAGAAGGTTTTCTGGGCTCTCATTCAAGTGGACATCTTGTGGGACTGAAGCACGAGTCTCTCAGACATTTTTAGAAACTTCTCAATCATAAGATGACCATGATTTTTTTAAAAATGAAACAAAGACATTTTTAATAAAAGGTTAAACTTAAATTTCCTACTTTTATTATATCCTGAGAGAACCTGGGTGCAATTAAATAAAGTTAGGAAAGAGCTCCAGTGCAATAAAATGAAATAGGATGTCTCCGCCTGAAAAAAAAAAAAGGATTGCACTGCCATCTTTCTCTAGACTTGGTTTCTTGAGTTTTGGTCCCTCAACTAAACATCAGCAGGAAAATAAATTTGGGAAACTAATTAAACACTATCATTTAACATATGAGTATAAAACAACACAGGCATTCAACTTCAAACCTACTTTCACCAGCAAAACAGATCATAATTGTGAGACCAAGTATGTGTTTTTTCCCTCTTGAAATAAAAAATTTCCTCGTGTCTGGTACATAGTAAGACATCTGTCATTGTTATCATTCCTATCATCATCATCTTCATCAACCTCATCATCATCTTCAGTATGTATTAGCTGAGGATAAGACTTTAAGACTGAGTAGTAAATGACCAAAGAGAAAAAAATTTTCAGGAAGTATATGAGATAAGTAAATGGATGGAATTCCAACTGAATGCAATTTTCCAAGGAATCTCTGAAAGTGAAATACCAGAAATTTACTGTGCTTATTAACACCATGGAAGAGGCCCAAGAAGCTGCATAATTTAAGCTTTATGTAACTCCAGTTTAAGTTGTATTTTCATTTTACTCACTTGATAATGGTTTTATAATATGCTTTTGGTGGGGATGAGGTAGATAGTCCATGACAACCTTTCCTGAATAAGTAAATATTTTAAGATATACAGTAGCTTTAGAAGATTCAAGTACTGGTTCAGAAACATATTAGTTTTTTATTTTGTATCCTCTTAAAGCTCTTGAGCCTCATCAGCAATAGTGGAATGATTATGATAAAATCTGCATTTGGGGCCGCTGTGAATCTTAAATGAGATGAGGTGTGTGGAATAGAGGGTGCCTAGTATGTAGTGATTGATCAGTAGACATAAGATGCTTTCCCTTAAGCCTTAGTCAGATTTCAGTCATCATAACTAGGCTCCTAGTAAAACTTGAGGATAAATTTAATGAGATCAGATTCTTATAAACGGTAAGTAAAATTGTAAAGTCCTATTAAGTGTAAAGCAGTATTCTTATTCTTATCATATTAAACCTTGTTAAATTCAATAAGGTGTTAATCATAGTGTTAATATGCACAGTGTGTTTCTGATGCTTTACTTTCAGAGACTGTTCAACAGGGAATCACAATCATTTGGAATACTTTCCTTTTAATTAACTCATATGTTGCTTGAAAACATTTGCTTCTCTTTAGACATTACTGTTAATTCCTGACACTGTTGTCTAAGCTAATACCATTTTTTACAAGTTCTCAGAGCAATCCCTCTTCTCTCTTCTTCTTTTCCTGGTTATCCTTTTATGCTTTTATCTCTATTTTAGATTATGACAGGAATGTTCCCAGAATAGTACTAGGCATTTATAAGTTCTTATAAATTTACATGAGGTTCAAAAATCTTCTGACAGGTATACTGAGAAATACACTAGTTAGAAGCACAGAATATTGGATCTAGAATAAAATTTAGATATACATTAAGTCTACTTTATCTATTTAACATTAATTAAAATGATTCCTAATAGCTTTATGTTGGAAACAGTCTGGCATAATGGACATATCTGCATATCAAACTCCAGCTCTACTATCTCTGCTGTGTAAACCTGGGCCAGTTACTTAACCACTTCTAAGCTTCATTTTCCTCAGTATCAAAATACTAATAAAAATATAATCACCATAGTGTTGGTGTAAGGATTAAATGAGGTCATATATAAAGGTAGCTGACATATCAAACAAGAGGCAAAATTCATTAATGACAGTATATATTATTTAGCTAGTATTACAAAGCACTTTCACATATATCATGTCACATACGATAATCTTGCTATCTGATAGAAAGGATAGCATAAATCTCATTTTATAGGTAAAATCTCTTGTTAGTAAGTAATGAGGCCAGGGCAGGAACTAGAATCCACATTGCCTACCTTCTAATTCTTTTTGTACTTTAAGTATTCAGTCAAATGTGTTTTGACTCACTTGCCTGACACAGCAGCATATTCTGCAGATATTGAGACAGCTCATCTAGGACAAGTTTTTTCCTTATTTTTTAAGCCAAATGCTCATGACTATTCCTTTTATTTGGCCTTTCAATGTCTCCGAAAGAGTTTCTCTTAGCCCAGAGGCTGGCACAAAGGCAAGAGTTAAGGTTGACTAAGTAAGCCCTTTCACATGTCCCTATTACTTATTTAAACCAAGATATTGGAGTAGCTTTCAAAATATTTTGAAAAAAAAATCATTTGAAGCTAATTATTAATAAAAAAAGAGAATTATGATGGAATTAATCCAGCAACAAACATTTAATAAGGATATATATTAATATTTTTCTAAACAGTACGTTCATTAGGAAAACAAGTTTAATTTGTTGAAGGCATCATGAAATCAATATAACAATTTCTCTGACCAAACCTTTATGGATGGTATAATTTTAGACTATATTTATTATAAATACTCTTGTAAAAAACTTTCAGCCAAATTTCCAATTACATTTCAAAACAGGACTCTATCCATAGTTAATGCAATTTTGGCTATGCCATGTTTTCAGGTAACTCTGAAACAGGAAAGCACAAGACATTTTTCAGCAGAGTTCGTTTTCATGAGACTGCATAACATCTTTGCTGACCAAACAGGTTCCAATAATTTGTGCCTGCAAGGTTTTTTTAATGTCTTCCCCGTACTGTATCACTATGTAGCTGAGAAAATGTTTTTCTGTATGAAAAGTGGTACAAATCCTACTCTCAGTTATACATACACTGAATACCCAGTACATAAGCACATACTACATTTCATGTTTAAGTTAATAAGAAATCAAATATTGATAATCTCCAGGGAAACTCAAGACACTATTCATACCGGACACTCAACTGTAGTTACAGTAGATAGTCATCCATTTGTAAACATCAAAGAGTTCACATCTCAAAGCAGCATACATTTATTGTTACGTAAAGAGTAAGTTAAGACTTGATACATGGTGGGTAAATTAAAAGGCAGTGCCAGGGGGCTTCCCTGGTGGCGCAGTGGTTGAGAATCTGCCTGCCAATGCAGGGGACACAGGTTCGAGCCCTGGTCTGGGAAGATCCCACATGCCGCGGAGCAACTAGGCCCGTGAGCCACAATTACTGAGCCTGCGCATCTGGAGCCTGTGCTCCCCAACGGGAGAGGCCGCAACAGTGAGAGGCCCGCGCACCGTGATGAAGAGTGGCCCCCGCTTGCCACAACTGGAGAAAGCCCTCGCACAGAAACAAAGACCCAACACAGCCATAAATTAATTAATTAATTAATTAAAAAAAAAAAAAAAAGGCAGTGCCAAAATTCATATTGTTAAAAAGAAACTTGAGGGGAATTCCCTGGCAGTCCAGTGGTTAGGACTCTGTACTTTCACTGCCAAGGGCCTGGGTTCAATCCCTGGTCTTGGTCTCCTGGTTGGGGAACTAAGATCCCACAAGCCACGCAGCGCAGCCAAAAAAAAAAAAAAAAAAAAAGAAAAGAGAAGAAAAGAAACTAACTATGAATAGAAAGATACTTGAGCACAGCTAATTTCCCTAATCTCCCTTAAATATAATTGAAATGCCAATACTATTATTAAAAGTATTTATGCATATCATAAAATTTGTGTTATCACTAGAAATATTGAAAAGTGGTCTCTCAAAATATGTCAAAATTAACATGTCACTGTGCTTGACATAGGTAAGATTGTAGGGGAGGCCAAGATAATGCTGTGTGTGTGTGTGTGTGTATGTGTGTGTGTGTGTGTGTGTAGTTTAATATAAATTGTTTCATATATTGTTATACAAAAATAAATATGTATTTATTTATTATAAATCCATGTAATGCATGTATTTTATCAATGATATATGCTTATCTATTAATTTATGTACAAATATACATCATCTAAATAATGTGAAGATGCAACATGAATGATACATGTTATATGAGTGATGCATGAATAACATGCTCAATTGAAAAGTATAAACTATCCATGTATACACAAAGTTGTATAATAAAATAATGAACGGTAAACACTGGAGGTGATTCAAATAGAACTGTCCAATCTAACTTGGAACTATATAACAGAAAAATAAACAAATGATAGAGAGATAGATAGATAGATAGAGAGAGAGAGAGAGATGGATAGAGAGGAAGAAAGAAAGATAGATAAAGCTCCTAGAAGGATACCAACCAAACTCGTAGTAAAGAGAAAGATATTTGGGAAAAACTAAAACGGAATAAGGGCCAGATGTGAATTAAATTACAATAATTACAGAATTTTTCTAAGGAATACTAACCAAAAAGATGCCATATCCTGTAGCTTGAAGGATTAATTCCACTGAACGTGTAAGAAAGAAAATTTAATATAAAACCTTCAAGCTTATAGAGGATAACGTAAAATTTTCCAAAAGTGTTTTATGAAGCCAGAATTAACCTGGCTTAAACATTTTAGAGTTAAAAAACAAGTGACCTTCTAATTTTATTTGTGAATTCATATTTTTTAAAGCCAACATATAATTATTAGCAAAATATGCCTACTACATAGCACTATCTGTATGGCAAACTGTGATTTGAATTTTGAAAAAGATAATAGTAGGAAATAGAGGTCACAGAAATGAAAGTAAACAGTCTAAGGAGACATATAATCATCGAAAAATTGACTATGGCAGATCGTTTCTGAAAATAAAGAAAATTCTGATTGTGAATTTGAAATCTTTTAGAGGGTGTTATGTACAACAACTTTTGTTGGCAATGTTTTGAGTAAATGAAAATAAAATCTGTATTTCTTGCTCGGACTCTCATAGGAAGAAGAGAAAAGAGCAGCCACAGAAGTTAAGAATACTGCTTAGGAGCCAGAAAACAATGAAATATACTGGAGTATGGACCAACTTCTGAGTGGAAATAAAACATGGAATTTTTTTCCTCAAATACTCATGATAAAGGTGGTAAATCTTGAAAAAGTGAGGGAGGCTATATTGTCTATTATGTGAAGAGGAGCCATATAAAAAAAGATATCAAAGGATGGTTCAGCAATATGAAAAATTCTATTAATGTAACGTTCCATGTTAATAAGGTAAATTCAAAAATACATGATCTGAAAAGTCTTAATTTATTTCAGAGTAATTATTTAAAATCAAAACCTCTCAGTGAAACACAGCATTCCATTTAAATATGTTCACTATCATCACTGCAATTCATAACTATGGGTTTTATACAATATAATAAATCATGAAGAGGAAATAAGACCTATAATTTAAAAAACAAAATGGCAAAAACATTTATGATTTGAAGATGACATGACTATCTACTTGAAACCTGGGGAGAATCCACTGAAAACAATTATGCTATCTAACATGAAAGTAAAATGGGTAGTTACAAAACAAATATATGAAAAGTATAGTTTCCCTATATATCTAAATTATCCTGAAAAAAATGCAACAGAAAGCAAGACCTAATTCATAAAAACAATAATTGTAATGAACAATATCATAAAAATGAACAAGTAGCTAGAATCACCAATATAAAGGAAGCTACACAAATTTTTTTAGAGACACAAAATAGGACCTGATTGACTCCCTAACAGGAAACCTAAAATTAGTAAGATGTTAATTCTATGCAAATTAATATAATATATAAATAAATACAATTCTAATATAATAATAAGTACTTATTTTATGAAACTTTAAAATAGTTTTATATTCAGCAGGAAGAATAAAACTTTGAATAATTTTTTACAAAAAAGTGAAATCAAAAGAAACTTGTTCCCCAATGTACTAAAATATGACACAGATATAGTAATTACAATGTTATAGTTCTGGCATAGAGACTAGTAGGGCAAGCAATGGAAAAGAATTGTGAGCCAGAAAGTTATAGACATATATATGAAATTTTTCTTGATATTTAGATTTCAAATCAGCAGGGAGAGAAAAGGATTTTTTAGTAAATCATATTGTGATAACATAATCATTTGGGAAAATAAAATGAACAGCACACTTTCTGTTCTAGAACGGCTTCAGACTATGTTCATTTCATTGAAATACCAGCTTTCAACATTTCTAATCTAGATTAGGCTGATTACGATCATATGACCCCTACAGAGGTCAAAATTCTGACAGTTGTCAAATGTGTAGTACATTAGTCTCTACTAGGTTACTTACGCTATTTTACAACTGAAAATATTAAAGGGAAGAAATCTGATACTTTCTTTTTTAACTTTTTGAGGAAAAGTGACACTTTCCACTGAATATATCTCATTATCAGTTTACAAAGGGTTTAGTTCCATTCATTCATTTCCTTAATTAAATATTTTGCTGAATGCCTAACATGTATGAGTCACTATTTTCATTTCTATGATTTTATTTTGACTTGTTTTGTTCTCTTGACACATATACTATTACTTGAGAAATTAGAAAATATATCAGCAAACAAGGACCTCTGCTATGTGAAGAAGGTGGTGGAGCTCAAGCGAACCTGGGCTATCAAACTTCAGAGACCACTCTGCAATATATCCTCTCATAAACAACATAATCAAGACATATTACAGCAGGATCAAGCACTGCAAAACACTGCAAAATTCTTATTCCTTAAAGAAACAAACATCCATTCTGGATGTTCACAAAGAAATAGAAATGGTTGAGTGCAGTTGAGGAGACACTGGATTTCAGGTACCTGTGTCAATGAGAATCCCCAAAGCAGATGGCAAATAGTTAATTATAAGAGAATAAGAAGCACAGAAGAGAGAATGGAAAAAAAAAATATGGACATTTGGGAGTACTTACTGAGTAGAAGATAACAGAAACATTAGGAATAGCTACTTCCTTGTTTATTTCAACTTCTGCCACAAATTCTTTTAAATCAGTGGGTCAGCACTTTCAAAATTTCCTTTCCTTCTTTATTCAACTTACTGATATCATATTACAAAAATTTGAAATATCAATGCTAATTCTTAGGAATTATTTTTTCTTTAATTCATAATATAAGTATTAAATAAATCAAGTATCAATATTTATATTTTTTTAATTTTTTTTTTTTAGTGGTTTGAGAGATGGAAATTTAAAAAATATATATTTATTTATTTTTGGCTGCATTGGATTTTCATTGCTGCGTGCAGGCTTTCTCTAGTTGCAGCGAGCAGGGGCTACTCTTCATTGCGGGGCACAGGCTCCTCATTGCGGTGGTTTATCTTGTTGCGGAGCACGGGCTGTAGGCACGCGGGCTTAGTAGTTGTGGCTCGCGGGCTCTAGAGCGCAGGCTCAGTAGTTATGGTGCATGGGCTTAGTTGCTCCATGGCATGTGGGATCTTCCTGGACCAGGGATTGAACCCGTGTCCCCTGCATTGGCAGGATGATTCTTAACCACTGCGCCACCAGGGAAGTCCATCAATATTTATATTTTAATCCCAATTTATTTCATTTCTGCCCTAAACATTTCCAAGTAATACAACCACGGATGTTAACCTATTTAATTCTCATTTATAATGAATACATATGTAGTATTAGGAAGTTACTTCAAGGAATATTTATATAACTAAAAAAATTCCAAAAAAGTGTTTGTCTACATATAATGAGACAGCAATTTAAAAACAACAACAATAAAAGAGTATTTTTTATGGCTCCTATTACCTAAAGACCGTATTACCTAAGCTGTCTTAATGCTCTTGACAAGGTATCTGTATACCCCCAAGAGCTATGGAAATCTCTCAAGGCCCCAGTCTTTGGTTCTTTATCTTATTATGCTTTCCTATTTCTGTGTTTTCCCTCTTGGTTTGGATACTGCAATAATCTAATCCCATCTTATGAGAATCTATGCTAAAATTTCTATCTAGCTTTTGAGATCAAGAGAAGTAATATCCATTGTAGTTCAGCAAATCTGGGAATAGTTCCACTATACCCTCAAAGCAATCCCTGATCTCTAGGGACCCAGTGTGACCCTATGCTTTTGTTGTATTTCAGAATGATATTGCAAAACTTAGGCTCCCAGTGCCTGAGCCCTGTTCACTAGCTGTGCCTTATTTGATTACAGACTGTATAGATGGCAGGATATTCCCAGAAATGCAAACCCCTGGATCCTTCTGCACCACCCTCCAGATTCCTGTTCTCCTGAATTCCTTCTGTTCAACCAGCAGTAAAGATGAATTTAGAGTACTCTTGTACTTGTACTAAACCTCCAGAAGCCTTTCCAACTTCTGCTTGCCATTTTTTGATGTTTAAATGAAGTATTTAATTGATAAATTAAAGACAACCTCAGCTGAGAACATACATCATATTACTCTGCTCAGAACACTCCTTTTCACACAAATGTGAGCCCCTCCCCCTACACATACTCACAAGGATTCCTGCACATACTATGAAATAAAATCTAGGGGTTCTTTAAATCTTCCCCTCCCCCTTCAAAAAAACAAAAAAAAGATCAACAAAATGTAACTAAGCAGGACCCTGTGGGACCTTTCCTCCCCCCATGTCCTCGGCCTGCCTCTTATTTGTGGAAACCTGTAGTCTCCCAGGCCTCCCCTGAGTCACAAAAGCCTGGCTCAAGAATTAATGATTGAAAGGATGTGAACACATAGTGACAAAAGCAGCAGTCAGGCCAGGAGAACTGGTAACAATCTGAACAGTACATCAGCCATATGGTGGTCGCAGAATCTTTAGTTCCTCTCTGCAGTACTTAGACAACAGTATCTGATACACATTTCCTGAGTTGTTTTACAGATGCTAAAACCCCCACCAAATGGAAGAAGTTGATGACTTGATGACCATGAGCACATAGCCCCCAGGCCTATTTGAGCCTGAGGATTGATAATATTAACCCCTATGACATTCACCATCAAACAATTAGAGAATTGTGCACCAGCTGATTACATACCCTGCAACTCCCCTCTCTCACCTTGCCTTTAAAAATGCTTTCCTGAAAACCACTGGGAAGTTTGTGTTTTTTGAGCATTAGCTGCCCTGACCTCCTTACCTGGCCCCTTACAGTAAACACTGCTCTTTCCTTCATCACAACCCGGTGTCAGTAGACCGGCTTTACTGCCACTGGACAAGCAGACCTAAGTTTGGTTCAGTAACAAAACACTCTATGAAAGAAATTCATGAAATATGCTAGAAATCCCTGTACCCTGGGGGAGTATTCCTGCCTTATTTGCTTCAACTTTCATAATATTGCCATCTTTATATGAGGTCCAGTAAGATTCATTCCTAGTGAACCCCCCTAGTTAATCAGTACAGAAAAATTATATGGAAAAGTGTTGGCCTCAGTGAGAAGATACATTTTCTAGGGGGAAGATACATTTTCTAATGCTGTGATTACACAGCATTATCTTAGTGTCTCCTGCCATGAATCCTTGGAAATATATTGCTGTACAATTAACAGGAGCATAGTCTTAGTACGTGGATCAAGCTAGAATTGCTTCTTTAACGGCTCCCTTTCCACACAGAGCTTAACTTAAATTCCCCAATAAAAATTACATATGACTATTCAGTAAAGACTTGGGGAGTTGCTTCAAGCTCTATTATTTTCAAATCCTGAACCCCTTTGCTCTGGTTGGTTGCCCTATGTTCAGCTTCTTCCCTAATGCTGTTCCATTTAAATGAAGTCCAAACATTTTGATTTTGTGATTGCCTTTAGCTCTATACTTTGCAATTTGGAAATTATCTGTGTCCTACTTCCTGGCTTTAAACCCAGGCCTTTGAAACTTTTTCTATAGACTTTCACTTGTCTTCATAAAAACAGATCTCTAACCTGATTTTTACAGCTACATATTGATTTGGAAGTCAACTAGAAGGTAATCTCCATAAGAGCAGGAATATTTATACTAATGTATCCTAACATCTGGAGTAATGCATAAGTGCTTAGTTTATATTTGTTGAATAAATAAATGGATGAGGAATCTGTGTTGCAAATATAATTTTTTCAAAGTTTCACAGTTAATTACTAATGGAAGAAGAAGCAGCGGAACCCAGGTTGCCACCCAGGCACTTTCTAATAGACTTCATTGCCTATAGTTTTCTTTTTTCTTCTGGTGACAAACCAAATATATTCATTAAATATTTTTAGTAAACAGTAATTAGGAGGAATTTACTGTACTTTGAGTTTGAGTTTAAAGTGTGAAATTGTAGTAACCAGCCTCCAAGATGGCTCCCAATGATACCGTATCCTGGTGTGCACGACCTTGACTGTGGGCTGAAATTACTGACTCCCTCTTGAACAAGGTAAAGGTCACCTCCTGAGAGATCCTGAGAGAGAATCATCTGACTTGACTCAGTTATGCCATATCAGGTTTCTCACCCCTCAGAAACTATGTGGGATATGTTTTTGCTTTTAAGTTCTAAGTTGTGGGGTAATTTGTTAAGCAACAACAAATAACTAATAAAATCATTTTTAAAATAAATGTACCACCATTTACAACCAAAATTATAAAGTAAAAAATATCATATATATACACACACCACATACACATATCTGTGTGTAATATTTATACATTATATATTTTATTGAAGCTGTCTCTATATGTATTACATATGTTATGTATCTGTGGAGTCCCTTAGGTTAATAAGATCATTTAACACAGAGGGGTTTTTCTGAAAATTGTTGAAATAAATTCTGAAGTCATCTAGAATGAAGGCTGCGATCCCCTGTGCTTGGGGGTTTGCCTCACTGTGCTCCTAGATGCCACACAATAGCTGCAGTATTTGCTGGGGTTTTTACAGCAGACATGATACATAGCCCACAGTGACCAGAGTAGTACTGAAACTGAGCAGGACCCTGTGGGGCTCCTGGGCATGGAAGCCTTTCTGTATTCCCCATTTCTTGGGAATAGTCTTCAGCCTCCATGACCTTCCCTGAGTTCCAAAGGGTAGGTTCAAACAGTTGCTAATCAGGGAAGGGAGGGGATACAGAGACAAGGGAGCAGCAGTCACGAAACAATAGCGCAGCCTTGGGGCGGGGTCCTGGTTCTGACTCAAGGAGTACACATAAAAATATCTTTGAGCTCTTCTGCAGAACTAAAACCCCCAACAAATGGGAGATGTTACTACTTGATGAAGCATTCTTCATTCCAGAGAGAAGGTCACAGTTTGATAGCTTTGAGAACCATAGAAGCTCATCAGGAGACCACCTGTGGCCAGATTAAAGGAATGCAGGCTCTACACACACCCTGATCCTTATCAGCAACACCGCCCTTGAACCATTGCTCTAAACCTCCTCACCAAATTCCCCCTGTTTGGGACACACAGTTTCTAGGGCGTGAGCCCACTGTGTCCCCATTTGCCCGGCAAAGCAATAAAACTATTCTTTTCTATTTCACACAAAAATCTGTCTCTGAGATTCAATTCGGCACTGGTGCACAGAGGCTGAGTTTTCAGCATCAGTACCAAGAAGTATCTGTAGGTCACAAATGCTGTCATATTACACCTTGAACTTGGCCATTTCTGGATGTTTCCATGCAGATCCTGGAAAAGAGCTCTCCTATGAAGATCATGGAATATTCAAGGCTGTTAATCAGATATCAGATGGTATACGAGGCCTGCAGCAAAACAACTGACTTCCACTTCTTCGCTGTGAAGCAAACTGCTGATATGCTTCACTACATCTTCAGTCACTAGCTTGGAAGAGAGTTCTCTGACTTCAGCTATGTTGTTCTCCAAGCCTTGAATGAAGAGTGCCAGTCCTCAGTTTTCAATAAATTGCTTGCAGGCAGCTAGAGATTCATCTTCAAGATTCCAAAGTGCTTTCAAAGTAAACAAGAGAGCAACATCATGTGAATTCTCAGTATTCTTTTGTTTTCCTACTGCTACAAGATCCTTGATTGCCATGAAGAGCTTTCCTTTAGGTTGTGAAGTTTGCTGAGGTGAGCGTTGCAGGGCTAGAAAAGAGTTGGAAGCTCACTGCCACTATTTGCATGCCTTCAGAGCCATCTCATAACAAACCTGGCAGCATCATACCAGTCTAATGGAACACCAACACGAATCCTTGTCAAAGCATCACACCAAGGAATTAATTGGTTACTCCCTGAGGGAAACTCCAAAGCTCCAGAAGACTTTGTATTCCATCACATCTTTCAGAACACAATTTCTCCAAGGTAACAATCAGATCTTTCAGGCAGACATTAGCCAGAGTAAGGAGATGCCTCCTCTTGCACCACGTAGCAGCCCAGGGCATCCTTTTGAAAGTAGAGAGGGACAATGGTCTGGTTCCAGAAGCTGTGGTGCAAGAAGTGAACCAGTAAACCATGATGCCCAAGAAGGGAGAAGGTGTCAATTTGGGCCTGGATTCCTGTGAGATGTAATATGGGCCTACTCTATGAATAGGGCACACCGCACTCCTATTGGGAATGTTTTAATATCTACCAAGTTGAAATGACAGGATACAATTTTCTCGATCTAAAGTAAATTTCAAAACTTCCTATGGAAATAATTAATTGAATAATTTAAAAAATGAGAAACTACAACAAAGACATATTCTGATGAAATTTTAGATATTTAAGTATATCAGATAAATCCTAAAATTATCACCACTGGGGAAGGGGGCAGGATATTTAAAATATGGTAAGGCAATGGATTAACAACCACAGAGTTTAAAGAGAAGAGATTTTGATCAAATAATTAATGGCTCCAAGGCAATGCTTCAAATCAAGAAAATAATCAAAATAAAAGGAATATCATAAAACAAGTAGAGATGATAAAAAATAACAAAATTTTCTCAATAATAATCCTTAACATGGTTATAAAAGCATTCAGATGTTACTTCAAAAAACTGCAAGAAAATACATTAATATGTAAGAATAATAATTTGGACCAAAAAAATCTCTGATTATATCAGCAAAAATTCTAGGTAGTATATTTATGTTCAGAGGGGTAGTATTTTTCTTTTTCACTGGGATGATTTTTATTTTTGGTATAAATTGATGCACAGTATCAAAGACAGTGCATCTGTGTTTTTATATATAGGTAACATGTTACCCCCCCCAAAATTATCCCATTACTTAGTACCTTAAAAAAATTCATTTATTATCTCACACAATTTTTTGAGGGATAAGAATTGAAATGAGAATATGTAATTTCAAAATCATTGGAGAAGAATAAAAATGGCAAAAAATACTTCTCAAAAATTTTTACAAAACAAGAACTAGAGAAGGAAATATCAAGGAAGCATACAATACAGAAACATATAATAACTTTATTACAGCAAGATGGAGATAATAAACTTTGATTGGATCCAAAAGCAAAATCTAACACTATGCTGCTATAAAGGAAAATGTGAGAAATAAATGTTAAAATTAAGTGGAATTAAGGAATTGCCTGTTCTCATTCTTAGCCCTCAGAGCCACTCTCCAGCAGCAAAAATAGATCACTAAATTGAACAAAATAATTGAAGTCTTCCCGAGTCCCTAAGAAGTCAGATGTTAAAAATTGTTGTAATACTTTCCATTCCACTAAATGAATAGAAGAGAAACTAAATGCCCTAAAGCACAATACAAGGGACCTATTGATTAGAAGTATGGGAGAGGGTTTTTATCTAAAAGGAAGAAAAATATATCACTTTAGAAAATTATATCATTTCATGTAGGATCAATCAAACCAAAAACCATCTATCAGTAAGAATAGTGTTTTAAAGACCACAATTGAGATCTTAGGTTATTGCTTTGAATTGGGTTAGAGTATTTCATTCCTCACTTAATTATGCTTACAAGCCTGGGAAACATTGATGATCATCCAGCAGAAACCTAGGGCATTCCTAAAGCTAGTAGACTGACTATTGAGGGCATTTTCTGTTGAAAGGATCAAGGGATCAAGCTCTCTTCTTGTGAGCAGGGACATAGTTTTCTGAGAAGTGAAGGGTATCGTTTGGTGTGAAGAGATAGCAGTCATTCAACAAATAGTTATTGTTTTACCTTATGTTTCACACAAAGTACTGAGGATAGAGTAGTGAACAAGGACTACAATGTTCCTCTTCTTCATGGTATTATGTTCTAGTAAGGTAGCTTAGAAAGTCAACATAAAAGGCATCAATTAATTGGGGATTATACATACAGAGAGTGACTGGGAAATTCACCTAAAAAGAGTGGTCAGGGAAGCCCTCTCTGAGGATGGACTGTTTTATCAAACCATAATGAGATACAGCTAGGTACACAAAATTTCGGGGTTGTGTGGGGAAGAATTCCGGACACAGGGAAAAAAATGTATAAAAGCCCAATGGTAGAAATAAGCCATGCTTTGTACAGAACAAAAAGCCAGACAGAGTGGCTGTAGCATAGCGTTAAGGAGGACAGTGAAGAGTGAAGTTTTAAGAGATAGATATTAGCTGTATTATATAGACCACAACAACATGTTTGGATATTATTCAAGGAACAATGAAAAGCCATTGGATAAATTTAAGCGTATGGAATGAGGATGGTAACTGGCAGAGGGTGGAAAATGTAGGGCTGCTAATTTTTTTTTTTTTAAGGCTACTCTGTTTGCTACGCTGAGAATTAATGGGAGGGGAACCACTTAGAAAGCTACAGTTATAAGCTTAGTGAATATTAGTATACTTTTAACCAGGGAGGTAACAGGAGATATGGAGAGAAATAGACTCAGTATATATTTATATTTGAGATAGAATCAATAAGACTTGTTAATGAATTAAATAGGGTAATAGGGGAAGAAACAAATGAATAAATTAACTACTAGGTGATTTGGCCTACCAAACTAGGTGAAAAGTCTTAGTATTCATGTATACAAGAAAAACTGGAGAAAGAAGTAGTCTTGAAGAAATGGAGAGTGTGACTTATAATTTTGTTTTGTACACTTGTAAATCTAATAAGTCTATTAGATGCACAAGCAATGATGACCTTTAGATGTACAAATGAAGAAAGCTGAATATAACATGATATATATGTACATACATATACTTTATGAGCACATATATATGGATTATATATTAAATTATATATACTAAAATTACCTTAACAGAGGATGATTTCTGTTTTGCCAGCTTCACTGAGGCATAACTGACAAATAAAATTTATATACATATATTTAAAATATACAGCTTGATGTTTTGATACATGTAAACATTGTGAAATAATTACCACAATTAAGCTAATAAATATATCTATTACCTTGCATAGTTACCATTTTCGTTTCTTTCTTTTTTTGTCATGAGAATGCTTAAGATCTATCATCTTAGCAAATTTTGAATTTCAAGTATACAGTACAGTATTGTTAACTATAGTCACCATATATACTGCATATGTGTGTATATATATATATATATGCATTATGCATATATATTACATTATATTATACTATGTACTATATATACTATATAAATACAATGTACCATATATACTATGTAATATGTATATAATGTACTATGCATATATATTGATGGGGTTCAGGGCAGGGTGTCTCAGAATGTGTCATTTTGGCATGTGAATTATGGATTATTTCAAATTAAAGACAATCAAGGCCCAACAGACTCAAGAAGAGCTTTTTACCTACCCCTTAACTGCCTAAAAGAATTTAGATAAGGCACCTGTACCAGGAAGAGAGATATTACCAAAGATAACTTTATTTTTGCATCAGAAAGACTTAACCACGTAGCACAACAAACAGGCAGACATATGTTTACCAAACATATGCTCTTCCCATCTTCCTGTGAATTGTCTTAATCCCCTTTGAAGTTCCAGACCCCTCCCCCCTTCTCCTTGTCTCAGGATGGCATATAAATCTTAACACTCTGACGGTCAGAGAGCTTGGTATCTTTGGGATTCCCATATGTATGAAATTAAATTAAATGTTTTTCTCCTGTTACTCTCTCTTTTGTTACAGGGGTGTCTTAGCCAAGAACCTAGAAGGATAGACGGGAAATTATTTTTCCTCCCCTACAGCATACTACATTAGATCTCCAGAACTTATTCATCTTGTATAACTAAAACTTTGTGTCCTTAGACCAACATTCCCCCATTTCCCGATGGCCCTAGCCCTTGGCAACATCCATGCTATTCTCTGCATCTATGACTTTGACTACTGTAGATCCCACATGTAAAATGTTTTTATATACAATGCATACAGAGTGTAGGTTAAGTTTCAACTTACTGTCTCCACAAGTATTTAAAATTAGGTTAATTATTTTCTGATGAAATTTGTTAAATATAGAACTTAAGAACAAATGGGATAGATCTCTCCCTGCCCAGATTAAAATTCTAGGAAACTGTGAAACAATCTCAATCATTATCAAGGAAGAAAAGATAGTAAAAGTTGAACTCTGAAGTATTCAGAAATAAATGACACTGAGAATGCATAATATTAAAACTTATGGAATTCAGGAAACATTTCACCAATGGAAGATATACTTCCTTTAATTTATTATGGGAGTAAATAAAAATAAAGTCCTACTCAAGATGCTTGAAAATAAAACAAATAAACCCACAGGAAATATGAGACTAATTTATAACAAAGTCATTAATGAATTAGAAAACAATGGACTTGCAGAATGGCCATCATTAAAAAGTCTACAAATAACCAATGCTGGAGAGGGTGTGGAGAAAAGAGAACCCTCCTGCACTGTTGGTGGGAATACAAATTGGTGCAGCCACTGTGGAAAACAGTATGGAGGGTCCTCAGAAAACTAAAAATACAATTATCATATGATCCAGCAATCCTACTCTTGGGCGTATATCTAGACAAAACTATAATTCAAAAAGATACATGCACCCTTGTGTTTATGGCAGCACTATTCACAATGGCCAAGACATGGAAACAACCTAAATGTCCATCAACAGATGAATGGATAAAGAAGATGTGGTACATATATACAATGGAATACTACTCAGTCATAAAAAGGAATGAAATAATGCCATTTGTAGCAATGTGGATACAACTAGAGATTATCATACTAAGTGAAGTAAGTCAGAAAGAGAAAGTCAAATATCATATGCTATCACTTAAATGTAGAATCTAAAATATGACACAAATGAACCTATCTATGAAATAGAAATAGAATCAAGGACAGAGCAAAGAGACTGGTGGTTGCTAAGAGGGAGGAGCTGGGGGAGGCATGGACTGGGAGTGTGGGATTAGCAGATGCAAATTGGTATATCTATAGAATGGATAAACAGCAAGGTCCTACTGTATAGCACAGGGAACTATACTCAACATCCTGTGACAAACCATAATGGAAAAGAATGTGAAAAAGAATGTATGTATGTGTATAACTGAGTCACTTTGCTGTACAACAGTAATTAACACAACATTGTAATTCAACTATAGTTCAGTAAAGTATAAATTAAAAAAAGAAAACAATGGACTTGGTAAATATATGCAAGTTCATTTCCTTAAAATAGTGAGTACATAAGGTGTAAAACAAAATGTAAACACTTTATGAAGGCTAATTAAGAAACATAAAACTTAAGAAAATATATTCACATTTTAAGAATGAAATTTGTGTTATAACTATACATACAGTATGTGTGTGTATACAAACACACATACATGCATACATACATATCCATATTTTCATTATTTAGAAAACAGAAACAAAACACTTGATTAATCATTCTAGAAAATTATAAGAAGAGTCTCTGTACATCTGTAATCTAGGAAGTTCGGAAAGTGTTAGGTTTTGGATTCTTAATGAGAGAATATTAATAAGTAAATTTAATCTTAGAACTATTAGTAAAACTGAATAAACTAGAATGAAAATAAGAGTGTTTCAGCAATTCACTTTCAAATGTGATATTGGTCTAAAATGATTTTTAGGACAAGAGCTTTTACATTTATATTTAATACATTTACCCTTATTTTAGCTCATAGAATAAAGTTCAGATTTATTGACAATAATCCATTGTGAATACAACAGAAGCTCTCAATGCAGGCTGAGAACCAACCATAGGTAATTATGAAAACTGTTTACACGATCACTGCTTATTCACATTCTCATCTTTAACA